>NC_061113.1:113525519-113719939 GCF_002878395.1 Capsicum annuum | reverse complement strand
TATTTAATTGGTAAGAGATGATATGAATTGTAGTTAATTGAAACTTAGCCTAAATGAGATAATTAGAAGCTTATGTTTTCTAACCCTTGTAGGTCTCAAGAAAATATAATTAATTCATATACTTGTTGTATATAAATACAAATGATAAATTGTATATATTCATGACAAACTATTCAAATACAAATAATAAATTTATTTGAAATATATAGTGTGATACAAATAAATATAATGTATAAAATATATATATAGTATAAAATACAATGACGACAAAAAAGATAAGAAAAATACAAAAAAGAAGAAAAATAACAAAAATGACAAAAGAAGAATGGAAAAGGGGAAAGCAGAAATAATAATAAAAAAGAATGCAAAGAAAAAAGAAATAAAAAGAAAAAAATAGATGAAAAAGACAAGAAAGAAAAAAAGGAATAAAAAAAAGAATATAAGAAACAAGTAAAAAATAAAAAGAAAAAAACAAAAATGAAAAAGAAAAAAATTAAATTAAAGAAAAAAAGAAATAAAAAAAAAAAAAGAAAAAAAACCAAAATTTTAAACATAGGTGGGTGATCTTTGTGTTTAAATGGATACTCATATTTTACCGACTTTATCCATATTTGTATGAGCTTTCAAAATGAGTTGATGTCCATATTTACCCATTTGAAATATAAGTGATCTAACTCAATAAATATGAGTTAAATGGACTTCTTTCACAAATATAGGCTGAAATAGCCACCCCTACTTACCGCACATGGCATGCAATCTTTTCAAGAAGACTCAATTGCACATCCTACTAGAGACAAAATGGATTATTTACCAATTTATACAGTATAAAGACTTCGAAAAAAGAGGTAAAGTATTGTTACAAAGTTGTTCATGTCCATGCCCTTGGTTTTCAAAAATTTTTGGATAGAGGGGGATGTTTGCTTCACATTTTCGTCATGCACAATTTTTTATTTATGGTACCAAGGAAAGCCATCGTCTCGCATTTCAAATTTCATGAGGGCAAACCATATGGCTACTCAGATTTCACTATAAGTATAAGGTCGATCTGAAATCCTAAATGCCACAGATACTTAGATTTTCCTTGCATTTATATCATGATGCTACGGGTACTCAGACTTCCTAGGCATTCATGGATTAAAACCCAATCATGATGATTTTTCCTTAAGAATGTCTTCAATCAATCTATCATAGGGAAAGCCTCATCCGGTATCATCATAATCAAGAGAAAGATAAATAAAGAAAAAAATGAAACAAGCAACTAATCCATGAAATATGGTCACCATCAGAGTGCCCGAATATTACAACCCAAAAATAAAAATAAGAATTATCCAAATCAATATCAAAACATCAAAAATTATCTCAATAATACAGACCAAATGAATGTATACAGAGACAAACACCGCCAACTAAAAAGCTTATAGTGACCTCACTGAGTAATCAATAAAGCATAAAGAGAGAAAAGGGTGCTCCCTGTTACCACATCAAGATATGTTGTCGCCCTCAGACTCCGCATTATCTCTAGAATCATCAGAACTAGACCACTCAGTTGAGGCCTCAACATTACTGTAAACTCTGGAAGAAGAAAGTCTGTCTCTAGGTTTTAGGACCTTTCAAAGGCCCTTCGCCTTCTTCCATATCATGGTGAAGAACTTGTCCCTCTTCTTCTACCTCTTATTTATCTTCTCATGTGAGTCCCTAAGCTCCTTGTGAGACTCTAAAAAGGCCCTCTCAAGCCTAGCAATAGTGGCTCCCTGCGCCCTATGACTTTTCAAGTACCTTTCATAATCTGATTAAGCCACATAGGAATGTCGGGTGGTGGAAGGCTCTTTCGGTCCCTGAGGAAACACTGCTATGAGCTTCTTTATTATCATCAGTTCCACTGAGATCTCATCAAAGGGGTAGGCTGTGTATGGTCTGCTAGACTCTGTATCCATATATGTTAACTTGCCCAGTGGTTTTCCTCTTCTAGCTCTTATCTAATGCTCCGTCATCCCAAATCTTGAGAGGATAAATAGGGGTATTTGGGTACACCCAAGTGTCTTTGGGGTATTCCTTAACCCTAGCTCTCTTACATATCTCATTACTCAAAGAAGGGAATAAGAGATGCGTACCACCGTGTATCTTGAAAATGTTTATGTCTGAGATCACAAAATGACCAACATTCAAAGGAATGTTGTCAGTATGCAAGAAACCATCCGAGCTGTCAAATCTGGAATAGCAGTCATGTGCGTACGTGGAGAAAATCAGCTACAAATTATGTTTAGCCAAATTCGGGCCTCATCTATGAAATCATTCATTGATACACCCCTCTTGGTGGCCGCCCAATGAACCTTCTTTCTAGGACACAACTTTTCCACTAACCAACTCCCCGGCTCACATATTTTTTCCTTAAATTGAGCCATGTGTGCATTTGAGATCCTATATAGGTCATTTATCTATTCTTGTCCAAAGTTTCCTTCCTTCTCTTGTATCCTAATGACTGGGTATGAGAGATATACTATGTTAAGGTGCGTAGAATTCCCTTAGCCATTCCTCATTTCCCGATATGGATGTTGGGGAAAATACCTCCACCCAGTGGCTATGAGTATATCATGAAATGCTAAATGATTTACTGGCACCTTTTCAAAACATATTCCTCGCTCCAAAAATAGCTTTGTCCTTGAGAGATCACCATAATACAGGTTGTGGCATTTAGGTTCCATGAAACTGGCTTGGTCAATAGAACCCATGATGTAAACCTGGAAAACCTGAGAACAAGACAACAATACTCATCATTAATATTTTCATGCAAAAATTATGCTATGTTGTCCAATTAAGCTCATTGGATGGTTTCTTGGTGGGTTTGGGCAAGAACTAGAAGTGCAGGATTTTTAATCTAGGCTGGAAATCAGCGTCAGATATTATGATTGTAGGTCACTGAGCTGCTATCGTGGTATTTGAGGTAAGACTAGGCCAAATGTTCAAAAACACAAATCTAAAATTTCAAGGCCAATTCAGGTTCCAAAGCATGAATTAAAAATAGGAACATTGAACAAGGTTCCTAGGTACTCGATCAAGCCCTTAGAATGTGAAAACACAAGCTATGAATTTTTTTGGGTATTTTATTGATTACCTGGTGAGCATACTCCATTTCTCTCAATGTTGAGTGCAATTTGGGTACTGAAGAATTCCTCAAATGTGTGCACACTATTCACAACAACTAACCACTAGAAAATCACAATTAAGCAATGATTTAGCAAAGAAAATCACAATTCTAGGTTATCCCTTCTTCATGCATTCTAAGTTTTACCTAAAAGTAATTAAAGAGAGAATTCAAAGCACATACCAACTTACGGATGCAAGATGTATGCTATAATTATTTTGGGATGCTCAAACCTTAGCCAAGATCGATTGTAAATTAAGAGAAATTTAGAAAGGAGAGTCAAGAGAAATAGGAGACTGTTCAGTTTTTAAACTGACTAGACCGCGATTACTGTCTGATTTCCGCAATCATTGTCACACGACTAATATGATCGTGGTGACCGGCGTACGGGTGATTGCAGTATCTGAGGCCAAATTTGTCCTCTATTTTTCCATGTTCAGTCCACTACTTAAATGCACCACACTTTACCTTTCTCAAATTCATTCAAAATACTCTATAGTGCAACAAATGCACGAATTAATCAATAACAAAATTAAAATCTACTCTAATAAATGACACCACTTGAAGCTCCATAGGTTGTTTTTTCCATTTTGCACACCTAGTAGGATTCTTCATCCTAATGAACTCAGAATTTCATTTAACCTAGATCCAAATCTATGATAGCTATTCCAGTTGCAAGGAAAGGTTGGCCAAGGATAATAGGTATCTCTTGGTCAATTTTACAATCAAGCATAACGAACTCCGCCAAAATAATAAAACGGTCCACCTTTACCAAATCATCAAACAAAACCCCAGCCAGTTTCTTGATAGAACGGTATGCCATTAAAAGCCTCATTATTATTGGTGTAAGAGTGCCTAAATAAAGTCTCCAATATATTATGTAGGTCATGAGATTTATTATTGTTCCAAGGTCACATACATCTTTTTCAAACTTATCTTCCCTATGGTGCATGGAATTGTAGAGGCACTGTGATCCTCTTTCTTCTCCGCTATCACACTAGTAGTTATAATGTTATACCCATGAGTCACTTCATTGTTGTCACTCTTAACAATCGTATTTTTTGACATCAACTTTTTCATAAGCTTAGCATACCTCAGGATCTCTGTAATTAACTCTATAAATAGGATATTAGTAGATAGATTGCTAAGCTTAGCAATGATCATTTTGAATTTAGCATTGTCCTCTTTAATTTTAGGACTTTGAGCGAATGGAGGGGGAAACTTCATGGTAGGAAGTGGATCACTTTACAAGTCATAATTCTCAACTACCTTCGGATCTCCCTCTTCACCATCCACTTATTCACTTAACATCAATTATTTTTCATTCCCTTCTTGAGTCTTCGGAGCCTCCTCATTTAAATTAGTGACATGCTTCTTCTTCACATTTGTTTATTCAATATTGGTCTTTTTTTCAAATTGCACCACAATATCACTGAGGGTTTTTCCACTCCTAGTGACAATAAACAATAGTGGACAATGATTTTTTGAATTCACAATGGTATTTCTAGGAAGACCTCCTTTTTGTCCAATATTAAGTTGAGTGGAGATTGGACTAATTTGAGTCTCCAACTGATTGATTGATGGGGAATATGAGAAAACTATTTCGTTGATTTGCAAGAATTCGCCTTTCAATTCTCAGACCATCTTGTCAGTCCCCTATACTTTCATCAACATACTTGCCAACAAATCCTCGGTCTTAAATCTATCAAATGAACGGGATTTACTTATTTAATTTTTGCTCATTCATTGGGGAGGCACATATTGATAAAACTCCCTTTACTTGTCTCTCCAATCACAGTCTCTATCCTTATTACACCAATCATGTTCTCTTTCACAATCGGTCCAACCTTGGTTCCTACATTACCTTTGATAGGCCAGGCGGGAACCCATCAGATAGTTAGCGAAGTACCTAATTTCTTCACCAAAACTCTTGGACTCTTTTTCAGCATAGCCCAAGTATGCCACGGCATTCGCCATTTTATGGGTGCTCCTATCACTTATTTTGTTAGCAACTCTAATTATGTCATCATTTCGGCAATGTTTTCCTCCTTCTCTTCATTTCTCTTCCTTTTATCTTTATCAAAATAAGAAGTTTTTAGTGACCCGTTAGCTACCTTAGTGTCTCGGGTATGCCATCCCTAATTTTTCTTGGTGACTTCTTCACGAATATTTGTAGCAACATTATAAGATAGCTTCACAAGTGACCCACTGACCCTATTATCCACCATGATTTTGTTTAGTTGATCCAAAGCCTGGTATAAGATTTTGAGAATCATCTTCTTGGGGAACTTTTGGTTAAGACATTGCATAAGCTTCCTATTAAATCTCACGATACCTCATAAATAGGTTCTCCACTTAATTGACTAATATTAGTGACTTCGTCAAGCAATTTCAACATCTTAGATTTTGGGGACTAGACTCACTCCTTGAGGATTAGCCCGCAACGTGAGTTGAGCTTCATTGATAATGATCGTCCTATATCTGAACTATGGTATAGGTGAACGTTAATCAAATGGCCCCTTTTTTAGGGAGTGGGACTTAGTTTTCACTTGTATGTTGTTGAGTGTTTCCTTGGGTATACCTGTGGTGATTTTGATTTACCTTTCTTGTTGTTTTGGTTTCTTTGTAGGTGATCATTATTTCTTCTGAATAACCATGATCTAAGAAGGGATTCTCAACAATCTATCTTATGAACATGTTGAAACTATGGATTATCTTGAAGACGTAGAGCAAGCTATTGCTATTCAAATTTCCCTGATCGAGGAAATAGTGTATTTTATGTCACTAGCGTTATGCTCCAATTTCTTTAAATGAAGGGTCTATTTGGGGGGTGAGCTCATAAAGACCCCAATTTGCATTTTGAATAACTTTTCAGAAGTGTGTATCCCTTTTGATATTGCACACATATCACAAGAATTAACATGGTTGTGCCTCTTCCTATTTTCTCTAATGAGTGATGCAGTATTGTGGCTATGATCTCTTCCATCCGGGTTAATTACCTCACAGGTCATGCTTATGGAGGCTTTATTGAACCAATACTTTTCCCTTCAAATATGTTACAATTATGGGAAGAAATTATTAACTTCAGTCAATTTCGTAGGGAGCCTTGGTATGGAGCATTGGGGAAGTTTAAGGAGATGATCTTAAAATGCCCTAACCACGAGATTCTAGAGAATATGATTCTCCAAGTATTCTATATGGAATTGGACCAAACTATCAAAGCCATAGTGGACAATACATCCGGTGGACCCCTTATTAAATCATCGTATGGGGTTGCATCAAAGGTGTTAAATAAAGTGGCTAGTTTGGCTAGGGGTTGGAACCTGAAGGACGCCAAGGTGGACATAGGGGATCCCTCCTTGTCCTATGTGTGTCATGACCAAAGATACCATGAGGAGGAAAGAGATGCAAGCATGATCAAAGTAATGTCACACCTGGAACTTTTTACTAAACATGTGTCGGGAATCCCCATTGAAAAACTCAATGTTATAGATGAAAAGGATTCCAAGGCATTTGAAGATGAAGAAGAAAAGGTACTTGATAATGGGAGGAGATGGTTTCTAAATTAATCGGAGGGTTTCCACGTTGCCTCTCAAGGGAAATGTAGGATTTAAGGCCGAAATAGTGAAAATCGAGGCATGCCTTAATGCGAAAGTGAAGGATGCATTAATGAAGACATTTTTATTTGAATGTTGGTTGGAGTCGATGGGACCGAAAAATAGTGAAAGAAATGACGAATGATTTCTCCAAGTTACATTAAATAGTTGAGTCTCATTCAACCTCTATTCAACAGCTAGAGGAAAAATTGAATCAAATATTGGAGAACAGAACCTCTTGGAAAGACTAAATGAACAAACACCGAGTGGTATGGGACCAAGTGCGATTGTCACTCAGAGAGGAAAAGGTATTGGAAAGGGCATGGAACTTGGTGATGATCTCGACAAAAGATAAAATGATGAGCAAACAAATGTGAAGAGAAAGAGGTTGAATAATGATGAGTCAATACCAAATGAGGTTGTATTAGAAAATTCAAAGATGAAAGAATGTCAAATTGTGTCAATGCCACATATCACAATTACTCCCCCTTTTCCTCGATGTTTCTTCAAAAATGGGAAGAATTCTAAGCTCAAAAAGTTCCTTGATAAATTTAGCAACCTTTCCATCAACATTCCTTTAATAGAAGCCTTGCAAGATATGGCGGGGTATGCCAAATTTATGAAGGATTTGGTCTCAAAGAAGCGGCTTGTGGAGGATGAGACAATAGAAATAACATATCATTGTAGTGGCATAATGTCAAGCACAATGGAGAGAAAGAAGAAATACCCCAGTGCTTTCAAAATTACATGTACCATCAGAATGTTCATGCTTGAAAAAGCCTTGTGTGACCTCAGGAGAAGTGTGAATTTAATCCAATATGCCATATTTCACAAGCTAGGATTGGGGAAACCATAACCCACCATAATGAGATTGCTCATGGGCGACCGATCCATCAAGAAACCAATGAGAATACTTCATGATGTGCTATTTAAAGTTGACCGGTTCATCTTCTTGGTCGACTTTGTGATCCTTGATTGTGATTTGGACCATGAAATTCCTATTATTATAGAAAGGCCATTCTTATCCATTGGGAAAGCATTGGTAGATGTAGAGTGTAGCGAGATAAAGTTTCACCTAAATAATGAAGAGGTTTCTTTAAATGTATGCAAGTCCATGAAGCAACTAATGGATTTAGAAGTAGTATCAGTGATTGATACCATTGATGGTAAGGTGACGAATTATGTCAATGTGAGTTTGGTGGATAACCCATTAGTAAGGGTTTTGTGGAATTCTGAATGAAATGAAGTTGAAGAGTTTAATGAAGTGGTTTCATCTTTAACAAGACTTGAATCTTATACAAAGAACATGGTAAAGTTGGACCTTGATCTTAAGAACCGTGAGAGCCCACCTGTAAAAACATCCATTCTTGAGCTACCCCAAAATTGAATTGAACCCATTGCTACCCTATCTTAAATATGTGCTCTTAGGGGATTGAGACACTTTACATATCATCGTTGCAAAGGGATCTCGAGCCCTACCAAGTGGAAGCTTTAAAGTTAGTGGTGAAAAAGTTTATTCGAGCCATCGAATGGACAATTATAGATATCATAGAAATAGCCCCCAGAATTTGTTCCCACAAGATCAAGATAGTAAAAGATCATGTGCTAAGAATGGAACATTAAAGAAGTCTAAATCAACCCCCTCAACAAGTGGTGAAAAAGAAAATTATAAAATGGCATAACACGGGAGTCATCTATCTAATCTCCAATGGCACTTGGGTGTGCCTGGTGCAATATTTTACAAAGAAAGGTGTCATTATGAATGTTGATAATAAAAAGAATGACCTTATTCCCATTCGACCGGTCATGGGATGGAAGGTATGCATTGAATACCAAAAGTTGAACTCTTGGACCGAGAAGGACCACTTCCTTATGCCCTTTATGGACAAAATACTAGATAGGTTAGTCGGGCGAGGGTGGTATTTCTTTCTAGATGGTTATTCGGGGTACACTCAAATTAGTATTTCCCTGGAAGATGAAGAGAAAATAACTTTCACTTTCCCTATGATATGTTTGTATTCAAGAAGATGTCCTTTGATTTGTGCAATGCACCAACAACTTTTCAACGTTGAATTTTATCAATCTTTGCGGATAGGGTTAAGGATTCCATAGAAGTCTTCATGGATGATTTATCAATGGTGGGGAACTCCTTTGAGTCATGTGTTGACCATCTAAGAAAGGTTCTTAAGAGATATATGGAAACCAACCTTTTCCTTAAATGGGAGAAATATCATTTCATTGTCAAATAGGGTACTGTTTTGAGCCATAAAATCTTGGGGAAGGGAATACAAGTTGATCAAGCTAAGGTAGAGGTAATAGATAAGTTATCACCCCTCCCCATTTTTGTAATAGGTATGATATCAGTGTGTCATCAACTAACTTTTGCTTTATATGATCTGGGATCCACTAATTCTTACATTTTTTCTTACTATACACCGTGTTAAGAGTTATCTAAGGATTCATAACCGTCGTTGTTATGTGTATCTACTATTTGCAAATTATAACTTCCTTTTATTAAAAGATTACAATTCTATTCTATCCATCCTACCTTCTATCCTCTTATTCATCCTTTCATTTTAATAAGATAATTATAAATGTATTATAAGAGTCATTAATCCTTAAAACAGTTATTAAAAGGATAAATAAACAACCAACAATGATAAACAAACATAACCAAATCAATTCATAATAATAGAAACTATGTTTTATGATTTAATCCTAGAAAAGGGTGTTTAGCCTCTCATGGACATAACCATAATCAAGATGAATGAATAGATGTTAAAATCCATAAATAAGTTAAATTATAGATATAAAAACACTAATTTAAGTGTTATACATCCTCCCTTCAAGTCCCAAGGTTGTCCAAGGTGTGAAACATAACCACTAAGTGTCCTATTTATACTTGGATCAAAGCTGTTGTTTCTTACTTAGGGCCATGGCATGACCTATCTTAGTGTCTAGGTCCGTGGAAACACATATTCGTGGTAAGATAGTTGAATTTTTAATTTATGATGCTCCCAAGGCCATTTCACGGCCATAACAAAGTGCATAAGGCCCAGGGCATGCTAATGACTCCAAAACGTCCATTTTTGGTCACATCTTGTCCCATGTGTTTGTCCATCCACTCCAAGCCTTGTGATGTTGTTTCCAACTGATTTATGCTCAATGAAAACTCACACTTATAGAATTTGGCATACAACTTCTGCTCTTTCAATGTCTTCAACACTACCTGGAGGTGTTTAGCATGATCCACCTCACTTTTAAAATAATCCAGAATGTCTCCAGTGAACACAATGAAAAGAAGATCCAAACACTGCCTAAAAACCCTATTCATCAAGTCCATAAATATCATCGGGTTATTTTTCAATATAAATGAAATCACCATGAACTCAAAGTGCAAATATCGATATGAAAAGTCATATTAGGGACATCCCCCACCCTAATCTTAAGATGATGATACCCGGTCAGAAGATCTATCATAGAAAAAAATTTGGCACCTTGCAACTGATCAAATAAGTCATCTCTCTTTGGAAAAGGATACTTGTTCTTAAGGGTTACCTTATTCAATTTTTGATAGTCAAAGCACATCCGATGGGAACCATCCTTCTTTGTCATCAATAAAATTGGTGCACCTTATGGGGATATACTAGGATGGATGCAGCCCTTATCTAAAACATCCTTAAGGTACTCCTTGAGTTCCCTCAAGTTAGACGGAGCAATTCTATAAGGAGGAATAGATATTGGGAAAGTCTCCAGAACTAAATCGTTACAACACTTGACTTCCCTATCTAGAGAAACACTAGGAAGATAGTCCAAAAAACTTCAGGAAACTTATTTACCACCAAAAATGAATGTAATGAAGGACCTTCCGAGTTACAATCTTTATTGGACCCGATGATAGAGAAAACCTTTGGAGATTAACCTTTGAGCTCTAAAATAAGAAATAAACCTACCCCTATGAGATAGGGAAGCACCTTCCCAATAAATAACTGATGCACTAGGGAACCTAAAGACAACATTATGGGTCCAACAATCTAATGATGTGTAGCAAGAGTGTAACCAATCAATCCCTAGAATAACATCAAAATCCACCATATCAAATTCAAACAAATACACCAAAGTCTTCCTACTACCAACAGATACCACAGGCCCCCTATAGACCCTTCTAACAATCACAAAGTCACCTACCAAGGTAGAAAGAAAAAAAATAGAAATAACCTTAGGAACAAAACCAATATACACAACAATAAATTGAGTCACATAAGAGAGAGTGTACCCCAAATATAGAAAAAAAATATATGTCACAATATAAGAGCTATAATGTACCAATCATGATATTAGGTGATGCCTCACATTTCTACCTAATAGTAAGAGAATTAACCAATTCTGACTTGTGTCAGTACCAGAACCAGAAATAGATGTAGAACAACACCCTTTGGTGCTAGAGTAAAGAATGAAGTAGCCATGGACTTACTTGATCTCATAGCACCTTTACCAATTAGACAGTTTCTAAGTAAATATTATGGGTGACCATATTTGAAACACTTGTCCCTACCCTCATCACAGAAATTCCTATGCAACCTACCATAAAACCAACAAGGAGGGCATGATGAGGCCGACTGAGCCTTACTTGCTTTATATTGGACACCTTGTGCCCAAAATATTATCACCACCATGATGATGCCTATCACCCAACTATTTTAGGAAAGGAGCAATGGCTATAGAGAAAGAACTAGAACTCTCCTTCTTCTTCTTTGGCCATATACCACCATCCTGACTGCCTTGCTGTTGAGCATCACCTAGTTCATATAACCTAATACATTTCCCCAAACTCAGCCAACTTTTTCTTTTCTTTCTCCAGCTGTTTCATATGAACCAGCAACCTAGACATATCTATATCCTTGATTAGAAAATCTATCATGATGTAAAGGATCAAAGTCCAAGATAGTCTAGTAGAGAACTTTCTACTCATGGACCTTATATCAGACACTACTTTTGGATCTACTTTGATAACTGATTAAATATCAAGGTATATTCCTTAACAGACATCTTTTCATATCTTAGATTAAAAAATTCCTCCGTCTTTGATTCCCTCAACTCTTGATGAAAGAAAATGCCAAGAAAATTATTTGATAAAGTCTCCCATATTGTCAAATTCTCAACATAACCTCTCATAATATCCCACTCCTCGTACCATTGGTACGCCACATCCTTAATCTAGTAAGCAAAAATATTAATCCATTCTATAATTGTGGTCTACATCACCCTGAAGATTTTCTCCATCTAATCCATGAAACCAGGAGGATCCTCTTATACCTTCACACCAGTAAAAGTAAGAGAATTCATCTTCATATACTGGCTGACCCTTATGGCCTCAACAAATAGAACTCCAGATATATCCCACACAGCTTGATCAGTAATAACTAAGAAATAACATGAATTAATTTGCAAAATTCTTCATGAGTAACCTCATCCTGAGAAGGACTTGTAGTATCCAATGAAACTCTAAAAATATTACGGACTGGACTTCTAGATTATGTATGGATCTTGAGTAATACATGTACCTTAAACATTGTCCCCAGTTGGGACAGAATAGTTACCTTGCATTTTAGATTGTTGAGGCATGATATGAAAAGCAAACATACCAGGATCACAAAGAAACTTAAACCGTATAGCTTGAAAATTGAATACCAATAAAAAGAAACATTCCTAAATTCCTTATAGCCTCTCCCTTATGAGTGTGGTGCGCTACACACCCCTAAAGAGACTATACTTAACACGGATATATGGACTCTGATATGCCCAAACTACAACTCTTGTTAGAGAGTGCAAGCAATTGCTGTCAAATATAGAGCCCAACTGGGTTAGGTGTGGAATCCCACAGGGAATACTATGTTCAATTAGTATTTTGGTTATTACTAGACTGTTGATCGAAGGTTCTAGAATAGAGGGGGATTTAGATTTATCCATTATACTCAAATGTTTGTCACTGAAAGTAATCCAACTATAGGATATATTACTAATAGTAATTCAATAAGAGAAGTCAAACTAGAGTTATGGTTACCAAGATTCTTAAGCAGCTAGGGTTGTGAACTATTTTGTACTCCCAATGAACAATTCTTATTGCTAGAGTAATTGAATTATTTGGTTAACCCATTACTTTCTCAATCTAAATGAGTAACTTATCCCTTAATTCTTTCAAAATTAAGGAACATAGCATTAATTCAACTGTAATGTCACATGGGTTGATCCGATTAAGGTATCTATCTTCTATCCAAAGGTTAAAGCCTTAAGATTTAAGTAAACCCTTTCTTTTCCCAACAAGAACTTTTCTATTTGAATAAGTGTTGTTCTTGGGCTCATTTTTCATGTTTAAAACCAAGAAAAGTAATTAATGTGTTGAAGAGTTTATGCAATATCAATTACTCATGGAAATCTACGAAATTCACAACCCAAAATTAGCTTTTCAAATCAAGGCTCCCATAACCCTCGTTATAGGAGCTTAGCCACACATTTCAACCCAAGAAAGAGAAGAAACCATTGTGTTATTCATAAATTAGTTCAAAGTTTACTTGAAAATATCACAATTGTTGTTCTTCAATCTTCAAGATTAAATATGATAAAAGAATCTAGATACACAAATCTCCAACTAATCTTAGAGAAAACTATGTAACTCTATGTTTCAGTATGGAAAAAACCTAAGTGAAAGATAAGAGAGTGTCCAATAAAACCTAAAAGTGTCTATTTATATGTTCCAAGTCAAAAAGGATTTAAAATTTAAAATTATAAAAATCACGTCTAATGTGATGGCCAAAGTGGTGGTCCATCGTAAGGTTGACGACCCACTATTTGGTTCGCCGCTACTGATATTGGTAGGTCACTTTTCGGATAATACTGACAGTCAATGTGGTAGTCCGTTACAAGTCTGACGATCCACCATTTGGTCCGTCGCTGCTGATTTCAGGATGTCAAGTTCTGCTTAGTGCAGACGGCAAAAGTGGTGGTCTATCTTAAGACTGACGGTCCACCACATGTGCCATCATTGGGTCTTCTGAAGTCATGGACTTTGTTTGGACCTGATGTTTTAGTTGGTGGTCTATCACTAGACTGCCGGTCAACCATTTTTACCGCCGGAAGTGTTTTCCTATAAATTTTTTGAGTCTTTTACCTCAATTGGCTCCTTACCCTAAAATACTAAAAAACCAGCATTAAATGTAACCTTGGTTGCTTGAAAACATGCAATTTCCCATAGAATAAAATGAAAAATGTTTCTTCATAAGCCAGAACATCAATACCCCCAACTTAAGATAATTGTTTGTCCTCAAAAAACTCAGCACCAAATTGCAAATATGAACAATACAATGATGGGCATTTACTACTGAACCACTTCTCATACAACCATTTACTTGTCATCCAAATCATATGGTTTAACATGTCAGAGTTCATAATCAGCATTGTTTCAAATTAAATTCATCTACACAACATGGATATAAGAATCTATAGAGATATGCCAAATTAAGTATGACTCAGGTTACCCAGACAGACAAGGAGATCTACCACTCAATATATTTTGTAGATACAAATCAAAACCCTCTCACTCATCAAAGAAGTAACCAACATAGCACAAGCACCCATAAGATTTCCTTTATTATCCTACTCCCCCTTATAGCTTAGTTCCAAGATCAAACAGGTCTTTTCTAGGCTAGTAATGAGGTATCAGGCTATGTTAGGAAGGAATTTTGTGGAAAAGTGATTAAGAACTAGGCTTTAACTCTCTTTACCTTCAAATTCTTCTTACCAAGGCCATTGCCTTACTAGCTCACTTACCCTTTTCTCATTAATTCACGCCTTACCATTATAAACCCCTTTTTTGTGTATACACAACCATCATCCACCCTCAACTTAGGCTGATGCCATAAGTTAAGGTGCACATTGTCTTAAGTCGACCAGGGCCAAATGCTCAAATTCAAATTCTAGAACAACTTCCCATTAGGCAGTTAACAATCCTACAATAGCCACCCTCAACTTAGGTGTTTTGCCTAAGTTTAAGTACACATTGCCTATTACTAGGTCAGGGCCATAGCTAGGAGTCAACAACTGAAAGAGAGTTAACTAGAATTCTTGGTGATGAATAAAAATTAACAAAGGCTAAAAGAAGGGTTCAAACATGGAAAATTATTTTCTTAGTGGTTTTAATTACTTTGGCTAAGTGGACTAAAAGCACAAGGTGGCCTGTCATCACTTCTTATCCCATCAACTACAGAACAACATTAATTGAACCAGGCAACTTCTAGGTACTATACTATGAAAGAACTATTACAAATACTCGAACACACAGTGGTAATTTAGTCACACTAATTCTACTATTCTTGATATTTCCATCACATGTCATGTATATTTATAGGTTAATGCCAGCTATAGATTCACTAACAGTCGAGCACATATCCTAGGAGACAAATAAATAATCATACAGAAATAGTCCTAGCTTTTTGACAATATCATTCATCATTCATATTTACAATAAGATACCAAAACAAAAAACACTTTTATTACATGGACCAATATTGACACCATAACAAGACTTAAAAACAAGAAAAATGCAAACTTAACATGATCCTAGACATGACAATTTTCCTAGATAGCACATGGTAGAGTTCAGAATATTGGCAACACAACCCCCCATGATACAAGTACACCACCCCTACATAGAAACATATGCATTTTCCTCAAATCATTAAATTGAAGTACAAAAGAATGGGTATACTTATTTTGGCTTTCCTGTATCCTTACCTGGTGAAATAAGTGCCCTTATGGTGGTAGAGGCACTCAAAACCTCACCCTCATGGATTGGAGGAAACATCTCTCGAACTTATTTTGAACTTTGACCCCTTGCTGGGGCAACACTAGTAACACTAGTAGATACTCTTACTTTTTTATCTTCCTCTTTCTTCTTTCTTTTTTCTTCATCTATCTTTGATTTCTTTCAAGTTCTTTTCAAATCATGTTGTTCTTTTTGCTCTGGTGTCATTTTTGATCTCTTACTTCTCCTTTTAGCTTTCTTTATAGCTCGTTCATCCATGTGCTTTTATCCTTTGTCTTTCACATGTCTTCATATTAGGTCCACAATGCCTTTTTTATCATCACTCACCACTAAAGCTGGGTAAAAAACTATCTATTGTGGCTGCCTTTTCTTTAACATTTCTATATCATCCTTTGCCTTCTAAAATTCAACCATGATCTTGGTAAGATCAAGGAAAGTTAGTACATCTAGTATTTTGTTGATGCGGTGCTCCATGTTTTCCATCCTAGCCTAAATAATTTATAATGGATGGATTGGCTCATCTATAATTCTATCAACAAAAGGCTTAAATTCTGACACCCATTTATCTAACTATTTCTGAAACCTCTTTTGCAGCTTTACCAATTTTGCATAGTGTTTCTGCTTTAACTTGTATTCAGCGAAATCTGCTCCATCCATAAATGGTGTGGAACCTGACCCTACAGATATACTTGGGGTACTCAGGTGGCATATATGTGGTGATGGGTAAAGGAATACCTGTAGAAATTTTAGTAGCATCGGGAGTAGATATTGATTAAGTCTTATAAGAAGGAGGCTTGGTGACACGCATCTCAAATTTTGATTCATCTTTTGACTTCTCAATGTATTATCTCTGTGTAGCCTGGAATACATTGTCAACTCGATGAATCAGAGGCACACCTTCTTGCCTATAAAACTCTATGATCAAGCATCGGAACATCAATGCACTGGCAGTTTTATGTACCCTTACGAATATTTCATCTACAATAATCTAGCCTAAGTCAACCTATAGCCCTGAAACCAAGCCTACCACTAATATGGCTCTGTGATTATCCATGTTTCTATAACCTTTTGTTGGTTTCAAGCTTAAGTGAACAACAGCCTACCAGAACTTAGCCATGAAGCTAATGGAATATTTTGCAATACGCTCCCGCAGATTGGTCAACAAAGAAGGGTTACCATTATCAGTCAATAATGAAGCCATCCAAGGCCTCTTAGCAAATGCAGTTCCCAACCTGTACTCAAGATCAGGTATACCAATTGGAGCCTCGTACTATGGCCTAAAAATCATCTTATTAATTATTCAGGATGAAATATTAACAATGGCCCCTCAGATAGGTACTGACTCTTTGTTTGGCAGGTTTGCAACTAACGTCCCCTTTGGATAGTCCATCTCTACTAATGCTATATAATTGGAAAAGAATTCTATTACCAAATTTTGTTGATATAATCCTGGTGGCCTGCTCATACATGCTAGTTCATACTTATTAAAACGGCATTCAAACTTAGGATATTCACGTATTTCTATTGTCATAATATGATGTTTCTCTGCAAAGGTCCTTTTTATTCCTCTTGATGTTTGTGTCAATCCGTCATATAATTTCTCTCTTTCTCCCTCTATCTGCCATCTAATTGCCTCTCAAACTTGAGGATTATTATGCATGATAACAGTAGTATCCTCAAGTTTAGTAACTACATCAGTTGCTTCTATTTTCTCTCCCATATTAGCATCCTTAGTTCCAGCCTCAATAGGCTCGAGTTGATTTGTTACAACCAATGTCGTGTCTGGGCTTGAGCTGGTACTGCTTGTACTACTATAACTCTTCTCTTTAGACTGAGAGAGAGTGCAATTTTCCCTTTTGCATTTCTTGGTGTTGTATGTGAGTGCAGATTCGCCTTTTCCCTTTTGGGATCTTTCTCCTCTATTTAGTGGAAGTTTATAAGACATAACGCCTAAAAAAGAAGTAAGGGATTAGTTCACAGTACAAAAACAGCCTAACAGTGGAAATTTAGACTGCACGACCACACTGGTTGTCCGTCGGGTAACTGGTGGTCCAACAAGCGGGCAATCAGGTCCTATCTAGAAGAACTAAACATCAAAGAGTTTCAACGGTCCATATGGTGGTTCATCATAAAGTTAATAATTCACCACATTGGCCGTCACATCTTAACCAGTGGGTGTCATTTCTGGGGTACTTATGATGGTCAATTTTGAGGTCCGTCACAAAATTTATGGTCCACCATTTCAACCGTCGCTCCCCTTTCTTCAAATTCAACTTTCAATTTGGTATTTAATCAAGCATTTACTGAGCAACATTATTTGTTTAGCAATAATTGACACCAATTTCACAATTATGCACACAATTTCTTGCTTTTAAATGCGTGAGTTACTCTTACTTCACTCAATAGTGCTATTCAAGTTTCCAAGCTTAAAACAACTCAAAGAAAAAGAATAACACAATATTGGGTTTTAATCAACAAACTACACATTTATTTTATGTTTTGCAAATCAAAAAGGGAAGAACAAGGTGATGCTCATACCCTTGTTTTGCAGTAGGTTCTTCTTTTACTTGCTTGCAAATTACAAAATCAAGCTTTACTTAAAATTCTATATTTTTTCTCAAGGTTGTTTATGATGAAAATAAAGAAAAGAGGTGGTCACTTAAATAGGGAATAAGGGAGTAGATAGAGATTCCTAAGAAGAGAAAATGACTTCAGATGCTTTGAATCCAAAGGAATTTGGACAGTTGAAGAATTTGAAAAGGGTACAATATATGTAACCACTCTTTTACGATTTAAAATCAATTAGGCCAAATAAGGATCACTTAAGTAAATAACAATTTTAACCCAACCCGACCCAGTGCTAGGGTAACATCGACTGCTAGAACGATGGTCTATCAAAAGAATATAATGGACCATCATTTTGGCGATCGCACCTTACTGGAATATGGTCACCATAGTTTAATTTTGATGCTCCAAGGGGCAGTCGAACAAAGTTGTGATGGTCCACCACTTTGGCCGTGGCACCTTACAAGAACCTGGGCAACTAAGCTTGATTTTAACAGTCAGTATGGTGTTCTACCAATTTAGTGATGGTCCACCACTTTAATCATCAACTTTCTCTAGTGAATGAATTTTTTAGCTTCTTTGTGATGGTTGAAATGGTGTTCATCAGGTGGCTGGTGGTCTACCAATTCGGCTGTCACTTTGGTTCCAGTAGCACATATTTTAGACCCCTTTTCCAATTGTATTACTCTTTCTATTTGCTGCATTTTACATCCTGCACACTTCATAAATATATCAAAATGCACTAAAACGACAAAATAATATAACTACTAATTTACAGCAATACACTATGGGTTGCCTCCCACTACCTCCTGATTTATCGCGCGGAATGACTTTGTTATCTTGATTACTTAGACTTCATCAAGATAAATAGTATCAATACTCCTTATCGAGTCCATTTGACCGATATAGAGTTTCACACGATCCTATTTACCTGTAAGAAACTTTCGTCTTCATCTTCAAGTTCCACTACTCCAGATGAGTAGACTTGACTAACTTTAAATGGGATGAATTATTTGGATTTGAGCTTACATGGAAATAGTTTGAGTCTGGAATTTAATAGAAGCACCAAGTCACCTTTTAAGAAATTCCACTTTTCAATCCTACGGTCGTGGTACTTTTTTATTCTTTCCTTGTATAGATTAGCCAAATCATAAGTACTAAGATGGAACTCGTCCATCTCATTTAACTTCCCAATCTCATATTCACTGCCTTATTCCAATTCAAGTTAAGCCACTTCAGTTCCCATAACACTTTATGCTCTAGCTCAATCGTCAAATGACATGCCTTTCTATAAACCAATTTATATGATGACATGCCAATAGGTGTCTTGAAAGCTGTTCGATATGCCCATAAGGCATCGTCCAGCTTCCTAGACTAATCCTTCCAACTAGAATTTACAGTCTTAGCAAGGATGGCTTTGATTTCCTGATTAGACATTTCTACCTGCCCACTGGTTTGCAGGTGGTATGGCGTAGCCACTTTATGCTACTTAACTTCATATTTTGCCAAGGCAGCTCTAAACATCTTATTACAAAACTATGATCCTCCATCATTGATGATGGTACGTGGTACCCCGAAGTGAGAGAAGATGTATTTTCTAAACAATGCAACAACTCTTTCCTCTTCATTATCTATCGGAGCCACTGCCTTAACCCATTTTTACACATAGTCAATGGCCACTAATATGTACTTTATCCCAAAGGGCCCCATGAAATCAATGCCCCAGACATCAAATAATTATACCTCCAGCATTTTAGATATTTGCATCTCATGGTGCTTTGAGATGGACCCTTGCCTCTGACATTGGTCACAACTCTTCATCAACTCGTAGGCATCTTTACAAAAAGAGGGCTAATAGTAACAAATCTGAAGAACTTTCCTTGCAGTCCAATAGCCTGCATGGTGACCTTCAACTTGGGAAGCATGACTCAATTCCAGTATACTCAACATATCTACTTCTGGGATACACCATCTAATAATACCATCTGCAGATCACCAAAAAAGATATGCCTTATCCCAGAAGTAATAGGTCACATCATGGAGGAACTTTTTCCTTTGATAAAAGGAAAGATTCTCTGGTATCACCTCACTCACCATATAATTTATGAAATCAGCATACCAAGGTATTTTCTCTGTAACAACAGCCAAGATTTCCTCATCTGGAAATGCATCATTGACCTCTAATTAATCTCTAGCTACTTGCTCGCTTTCCAGCATAAACAGATGATTCGCCACTTGGTTTTTGCAACCTTTCCTATCCTTAACTTCAAATTTCACTTCTTGAAGTAGCAACACCCATATATTAAACCTTGGTTTTATATACTTTTTCACCATCAAATATCTTAAGAATGCATGGTCGGTGTTGACCACCACCTTGGTTCCTAGTAAATAATCTCGGAACTTCTCAAAATTATAGACTTCTGCAGGAAGGTTCTATTTTGTGACAGTGAAGTTCTTTTGATATCTATTCAGCATTTTACTAGCATAATAGATTGGAGAAAACAATTTGTCTTTCTTTTGTCCTAGCAGGGCTCCTAGGGCAAAATCGCTTGCATCACACATGATCTCGAACGATTTTGACCAATTTGGTGCAACAATAATAGAAGCAACAACCATCTTCCCTTTTAGGAATTCAAATACCTTCAATCAATCATCATCAAAGGAGAATTTGACTTCCTTCTCTAAAAGTTTACAAAGGGGGTTTGCAATATTTGAGAAGTCCTTTATAAACCTCCGATAAAACCCAGCCTGACTAAGGAAAATACACACCCCCTTCACTAAAATTGGTTGTGGAAGCTTCTTTATAACCTCAACTTTAGCTTGATCAACTTCAATCCCCTTTGCTGAAATTTTGTGTCCGAGAACAATGCCCTCCTTCACCTTGAAGTGGCATTTCTCCCAATTAAGTACAAGATTGAACTCCACACACCGCTTCAAGGCCATACTTAGATTTACCAAGCACAACTCAAATAAATCTCCTACCACAAAAAAATCATCCATGAACTCCTCCAAGGTGTTTTCAACCATATCTGAGAAAATAGACATCATGCACCGTTGAAATGTACCGGGTGAATTACATAATCCAAATGGCATCTGCTTAAATGTAAAAGTACCATATGGGCTGGTGAATGTCATTTTCTCCTGATCCTCCGAGGATATAGAAATTTGATTGTAACCAAAATAACCATCCAAGAAACAATACTAACCTCTTCCCGCCAACTGATCAAGCATCTGATCTATGAAAGGAATTAGGAAGTGGTACTTCAATGTCCATGAGTTGAGTTTTCTTTAATCCATACACACCCTCCATCCAGTAACAGGCATGATTGGGATCAACTCGTTATTCTCATTAGCCACAACAGTCATGCCCCCTTTCTCGGGCATGCACTGAATAGGACTCACCTACTTACTATCTGAAATAGGATATACTACTCCTGCGTATAGCTACTTGATAATTTATTTATTTAGCACCTCTTGCATAGGTGGGTTTAAATGACACTGATGCACAATAGTCGGGACATAATCCTCCTCTAGCTGGATTTTATATGTGCATATACTAGGAAGAATATCGATAATGTCTGCAATCATACAACCAATAGCCCTTTTACATCTCTTAAGAACAGAGATAAGTGCTTCCACCGGTTGCTCACCTAAGTTTGTCACAATAATAATAGGTAGTGTATTCCCAGTTCCTAGGAACACATACCTCAAATGACTAGGAAACTCTTTCAGCTCCAAAGTAAGTGGCTCTTTAATAGACAAATTGGCTGGTGGACTTGGAGGATTTTTCAAGTACAAATCTAGCATCTTGCGTGTAGAAGAATAAGACCCCATGCCTATCAAGGCACACATAGTCTCCTCATAATCTTCAATAACATCTTCATCAAAATTCATCAATACACTAGCTAAAGTCTCCACAATAAATTTTTCCTCTATAGGTACTTTCTGCTCCTCCTTATAATAAACATCCATAACAGAAAATATTCTCATATCTTTATGTTTCATGGACTAGCATACATCGAATCTAACTACTTTATTGTTCAGCCTAAATAGTAGCTCATTTTCTTTTAGATCAATAAGTACACTCCCAATTGTGAGGAAATGTCTATCCAAGATTATGAGCACCTCAAAGTCCACCTCTCAATCGAGAATGACAAAATCACCTAGAAATATAAAATTGGACACCTTAAATAATACGTTATATAAAATCCCCATGGGCCACTTCAGAATCCTGTCTGCCATAAATAATCTCAAGTTCATGGGAGTAGGATTCCCCAAACCCAGTTTCTTATACATAGCAAGCGGAATCAAGTTTATACTAGCTCCCAAATTACATAGATCTTTTGCAAAATCAAGAGGCCTAATAGTTCATGCGATAGTAAATGCTCCTAGGTCTACCTTCTTCTACACCAACGACATTGTGGAAATAGCACCACAATGATGGAGATTGTCCACTTTCTCATAACTAACTTTCTACTTCTTTATAACAAGATCTTTCATGAACTTTGCGTACCCAGGCATTTAGTCCAATGCCTCCACCAATTGAAAATTGATTGTCAACTACATAAGAATGGCCATAAACTTGCCAAACATTGTATCATCAGCTTTTTTTTCAACTAATGGGGAAATGGAAAAGGTGGTTTTGGGAGTGTAGTAACCACCACTTCAGTCTTGTTTGCCTTGCTCTTCTCTAAATCATCACCGTGCTGATGGTTGGATGGTGTATTATCAATGAATTTAACTAATTTCTCAGACTCCACTGGATAACTTTCTTCCTGCTCAATATCCTCTTCAATCACCTCATCAATTATAGCTTTGCCAACAGAAGGGCCTAGTAATACCTTACCACTCCATGCAGTAATTGCCATGCAGGAGCCATTATTTTGAGGGTTTTAAACTGTATTACTTGGAAAATTTATGCTTTTCCTCTGATTCAATGCTGCTGAGAATTAGCTTATTTGCTGCTCCAACTATTTAATAGAAGTTGAGTGTGAGTTTACCACTGACTCATGGTAGACAAATCACTCTTCATAGTAGTCACCCCAAAGTTGGTAGTCTCAACTCTCTTTAATAGTTTCTCCATCATGTCCTCCATGGACACTTGGCAGAGCTAGTTTTTGCATTATCTCTACTTCAAGGAGGTACATATAGTCCACTCCCATCATTTTTTCTCTTCTAGTTCCCTTGATCTCTATAATTGAAACTAGCTTTGTCGTAATAGTTCCAACCTTGATTTCCTTGGCTATTGCCTCAAAACTCCCTGATTACATAGATAGTTTACCTTTTCTTCTGAATCAGAGTTAACTTTTCCCTGGGATGCAACAACTTTCACCTTCTCTATTTTTCCATATAATAAATGCTTGGTCAGCAAATCCATCTTTATGTTCAAGTGTGTCATATCCTGGTCATGTTTTTCCTCCTTATTGCATTGCTATGAAGTCATACTACTAGACATAGTAGGGCTTGCTACCACTGAATCCATGGTATGCCAAGCTCTACTCCATTTAGTCATCCGATCAAGCATCTCTCAAGCCTCTGGAAAAGTAAGGTTAACAAACAACCCTCCTGCAATATTATCCATGACTGGCTTCATAATAGAGTTAAAATCCTGATAAAGGGTCTCTATCAAATGAATATCGATCATGTTATGGTTCGAGCATTGCATTAACTTCTTTTTAAACCTCTCCCAGGTCTCATGAAGAGCTTCGGTGGGAAGCTTTCGGAAGTTACTGATTTCATCTCTTAACTATACCCTCTTGGAGGGTGGAAACAACCTTTCTCGGAAAGCCTCTTTCAACTATATCCAGTTGGATATAAAGTCGGGAGTTAGTCCATTGAGCCATAGTGTCGCCTCCTAAGACACAGACAACAGAAACAAACGTAAGAAGATAGCATTCTGTCCCACTCCTGGATTATCAAAAGACTTGCAAATGGTGAAAAAGTTCACCAAATGCATGTTTAGATCATCACTGGGAAGACCACCAAACAACCCCTTGTGATGAAGGATTTGAATCATCTTGTAGGTAATATTAAATTTAGCTGAGGTGCTATAGGTGGAGGAATGATAGCTTAAATTGCACATACTCCGTCCATTCCATCTTTATTGTCATTAAGGTCAAACTTCACTGGTTGACACTCTTTCCTTGCCCTAAAGGGGTGGTTCCTATTTACATTCTGATTCACTAGTACATCTACATTCTCTGCACACCTTGGGTTTATAAGATCTAAGAAATCATCTATAACACCCCGATTTTCTGAACTGGAATGCGACACGGTGCTCATGACCCTGAAGGACCACAAGCTAACCCATGACTGATATCTATACCTGTAACTGCATAATATACATCTAAAATGCGAAAACATAAATAAAGAGGGCATAAGGTTCAATCTTGAATAATCAAATATCTGAAATAAGGTGGTACCATAATACCAAAAAAAAGTAAAAATACTAAAGTCTAAATATGAAAAGTCTATAATTGTCTGAAAGCCTCTAAACAGTCTGAACAAGGAGTTGAAGAAACATGTCTCCAACTAATTCCCTAAACTAAAAATAAACTAAAATACTTGAATAATAAATAAAATGATCATGTCCTTGAAAGATGAGGACTCACTTCTTACTGAACTGCTACTGCCGATCTGGAATCTGCACCTTAGAACCTATGGTGTAACATAAAAATAAAGCACCATAGCATAAATGTGTCAGTACAACTGAAGTACTAAGTATACATGGGGGTAGGCTAAATGCATAGGGTTTATATGCATGAACATGCTGAATAATATGAATGTGAGAATACATACATACATACTTACTTAACTGCTATTGAACTCATGGAGATACTAACTACTTGACTTTGAACTCTGACAACATGAGTTCCATGATACTGAGATATTGAATGACTGATAACATGGATGACTGTATCTAATAGTCCTAAGTTTGGGGAAAACTATCTGAGTTCCAAACTGTATCTGAACATCTAGTATAAGATCAGTCCTACCTAATGAGTGATCTCTGAAACAGATAATGAGAATACTCGACTGAATCTGAGATTGAGATCAAGCCTATCTGTTGGGTGACCTCTAGATCTAATAATAAGCATCTAAATATGGGATCAACCCTATCTGATAGGATGGTCCAGGAATCAATGGAACAATCTAAGTTCTTTGCTGAGATCGATGACTGTATCTGATAGTCCTGATTCCTGATTTCTGCTCTAAAGAGTGATACTGAATTTGTAACTATAACTGTGACTGTGGGAGGTAGTAACCTAACCGACATGCCTTGATACTGTACTGGTGGGGTTCAATCTTTTCCTTGATTGGAAGGATGTCAATACCGTGCCACGGATAGAGACCTCTACTATGGTCAAGCCTCTCTGAGGGGTGACCCTGAACAAGAAATCAAGCCTAAGGCAATATAATAGTCAAGTATATCCTTAATATGACAGGTGACTCCTGTCCTGTGCTGGCTATGCAGTTCTGGAGTATAAGGATTGCTGCTAATGGCTCTGCCTTTATAACAGGAAAAACCACCATCCCTGCACTCGCTCGGTACTACTCCGTACTCCTAACTGAAAAACTCTAAAAAGATTAACTGCACTGAACTAACTAACTGAATTGAACTAATTTATAAACAGATTAACTAAGCTGATAATATTTTCTTATCTGATTTAGTTTCTCATGTTTTACGAAGAATTTCTATCTTAGGGCTAATTATGACTTATTTCATATCTAGAAATTAATTTAAATACCTTGTCCTAGTCTGGGGTAGAATATGCCTAAAATTTATTTTAGGGATTAGAAGTGGGCCCCTCCGACCAACCTTTTTCCAAGACATACACTAGATTTTGTAGATTATCTACACATGTTATACCCTTATGAATGACTCTTGGGAATTTAAGGAGATTAAAGTCTAATTGATTATGCTATTTCAGTTGTTGAGAGTTATTGCTATTTTCACATAAGGTCCGATGGGGTAATTGTGGTGATTTAGTGGTATGGCTTATGATTATGATTTATTTGCATGGTCAATTGATGATGAAAATGATATATGAGTTTTGGTTCAAGTCTGGTCATTGATGATGAAAATGATATATGAGTTTTGATTCAAGTCTGGTAATTGATGGTTAAAATGATATATGAGCTCCT
Source organism: Capsicum annuum (assembly GCF_002878395.1). Lineage (NCBI taxonomy): Eukaryota > Viridiplantae > Streptophyta > Magnoliopsida > Solanales > Solanaceae > Capsicum > Capsicum annuum. The sequence goes on along the minus strand of NC_061113.1, from coordinate 113,693,670 downwards.
ATTATAGTCCAAAAATTAATGATGAAAATCATACATGAGTTTTTGTTCAAATTAGGCAATTGATGATGAAAAATAAATATGAGATCTAGATCAAGTCTGACAATTGAGAATGAGATTAATAATATGAGTCTCAATCTATGTGAGGCAAATGACGGTAATGAATATGATGTTATTGAGTTTTGATTCAATTCCAGCATTGGGAGTTATTTATGATATTATATAGTTTGGATGGATTCTTGTTTATGGCATACTAATTGATAATTTATGATTGTTGGGTTACTTACTCTCCTTGATTGTACCCTCCTAGCTTATGGTGGATATTAGATTATGGGGGACAATTTAATGGTTATAATGGTGTGATCTTTACATTACTTTTCAAAATTTATTTATTTACTTGATAACATCCAAGAAACACCTCCTTTTAAATGATGATACATTCTCTTTCAAGAGATAGTAACTCAACTAAGGAAGGGGTCGAATCCCAAAAGTTCATGTGGTTTGACAAATCACGGTGGTTACAGTTTATGGGCAAAACTAGAAAATTAAAAGGGGGGATTTCTTTGTAGTAGTCTCAAACATAGAACAATTTTAACTTGGTGGAAAATTATTCATAAGTGAACACTAGTATTGTGTGTTCCCTTGGCGTCTCAACTCCGTAGATTTCTTGTACATTGTTGATCCAAACCACTATCTTGCATGCAGAACCAATAAGTTAACCTCGTACAGTCATTTGAATGAGTAGGAGGATTTCACCCTTTACCTATTGAGTCCCAGGATGTCGCATTACTAAACCTTACCTTGGTCCCAATTAACTATCACTATTTGAGTCTCAAGTTATTAGATAAAGGCTAATAATCATACAGATAAACCGTTGTGCTTCAATAGATCGACTATTAGCTCACAAAATTATTATTTTCTTTAGCTTTTCCTAGTTAATAACCCTATTCAAGAGGAAGTAATAATATCTGGGTGGGATCCTAATTTGTTCACCCATTAAGAAATCAATCATATTGAAGACAAAGCAATAAAAGCAATCGGTATAGGTTTCCTGTCAATAATTGCACTTGCCCAACTTCATCAGTCTACTGATACACCCAAATTACACCTCTATTACGAGAGTGTAAGCGGTCGCTATCAAATATAGAACCCAACTAGGTTGGGTGTCGAATCCTACAGGGAATACTGTGCTAATTAAGTTGTATACAGATTAATTGACTTTTAACCATTCATTTCTGTAAAATAACTAGGGGGATTTGATTCAGTTCACAAATTAATGGCTTAAGTTTAACAAGATGAAATATGTATAGTCGTATTCAAATTCAGAGAAATAGCAAGCTAGGGTTATATCTACCTTGTAGTTTTCAATTATATCTAACTATGGGCTTTAGGAATTCAAACATGTATTATGCTTACAGAGAAACATATTGTATTTAATAACATAATCCTAGTGTTTCTCACCCATCAAGGACTAATTCACTTTAGTTCTCTCAAATCAAAAGTGGTTACAAAAACAATACGAAATCTCCAAGTAGTTAATCTTGTTAAGGCATTAACATATGAAATAGGGTTGGAAATCCTCTTTTCTTATCAAATACTCTCTTTTCCGAACAACAACCTTTCTCTCAAACAAGTTATGTTTTAAGGCACATCCTCTATGTTTGCAATCAAGAGAATTCAAGATAAACGAAGAGAGTATGATGTAAACAAATCAATGCATAATGAATTCAAAACACAAAGTAATAGATTGTCTGCTACAAGGCTTCCATAACCTTAACTAATAAACATAGCTACTCATGAATAGAATGTGAACCACAAGAGAAATGCTCCTCATACCAAAAAGTAAACAAAATCTTGGTGGAGAAGATGAAGTAGCATTTCTCCCTTGGTTCTAAGCCACCACTCTCCTCTCTCAAAATAATACAGAATAATGAATTATTAATAAAAATTCAGCATCAAGTCTTTTAATAGTCTCTTCTCTCATAATTGCCTTATAAGTCCCTAAACTAATTATAAATGAAAAATTAGTCTTGGACATTGTTTCTAGGTGCCATATTTGGTCCAGACTGCTACTCTCTTTTGTGTCATATGCCATCCACATTCCATAGTCCTATTATGTCTTCATATTCCTTATTAATACCTGAAATCTTGCTAATCACATCGGTTAACTCAATTACATTGAAGTAGAATAAAAACATAAGAAACTAGGCACTTTGTTCTCTAAACTTAGCTAAAATAAGGATAAGTTATGGTGCTTAGGCATGTAAATACATCCAAGATCACCACCCCACACTTAAAGTTTTGTTCGTCCTTAAACAACATATCCATTTATACATACTACACAAGTCTTAGCACCCACAAAGGAAACAAGATGCTCAAATAGGCTCACACAAAAATTATGAACAAGTACTAGATTCATGAACCATTACTAGAGAAAACCTAACCACAAGTATAGACTCATTAAGTTGGAAAAGTCCAGCATACCATTTAAGCAAACAAATCATATAAATTACCCAACCTTCATCAACTGTGTGCCCTCACAACAAGAAAGTTACCCATAATTACTCACAATCAAGCAATTTCAAAAAAAAAAATGGGTACAAGAATCAAGTTGCGCTCACTCTCACAAAGAATTTTCAAATTACAACTGATGACCATATGCTTGCCTTTAGTGTTATGCTCCTCTAATATCAGAATGCTAAGATTAGGATCAAATAGGTCTTTTATGGGTTGTAATGCAGGCTAAAGGATGGGTATGAACTATTTTGGCTAGAAATAATGACTATCTTCCCTAAGCGCTTTACTACACTACATTATGCAGCTAAGACCAATTTCTAACAACCAATTTACACCAATTTCATCTACCCATATCTTTTGATGTAACCCCATCCCATTAAACTCAATTAATAACATGATGGTGGTACTATGCAACCCTTTCAAATATATATATATATATATATTACAACTATTTTCCATTACGCAGCCCTATGATAGCCACCCTCAACTTAAGCGATTTACCTTAGTTGAGGTGCACAATTTACAAGAAGGACCAGGGCCAAAACAGGTTCATTGTAACATGTTCGGGATAAAATTTGGAACTTTTTTAAACTATTTTTTCTACTCCCAATTACATCAATTTCACACGCCAATAACTAGACTTTGGGGCATCAATTTCACCTTTTTCCTCTTATTGTCAAACTCCTAACTCAAATTGATTTTACATTAAAGTGCTTAGGAGCTTTTGGATCAAATTATGTTCTATTAAAAAACGGATTAGGCTACAAATGAGGCTAATAAAGAATAAGCTAAAGGCTCAACGGGGCTATCTAAGATAATGTACAAAGGTAGGTCAAAAGGAGGTATGAATAATGGTTGTCGAAGAAATGCCTAAATCATCTCCTAAACTCACAATCTTTATTTTGCTTTACACACACACCAGCAAGTTCTAGCATTAGTTGAAACAAAAATTTACAGCAGTCTTACACACTTATGGCATATGGTCAATTCAGTTAGGAAAATTATAGATTCTCAACCCAACAATCAAATGAATTCAAAGAAAGCCAATAATCAAAACAAAAGTCACAACTAGAGCCTAAGTGTTTCAAATGAAATGATCCATCGCATACTCATACTATAATGCCATGTGATCCAGAAAAATATTTAAATGCAACAAATGACTAATTTTCTCTTAGGACGATCGTCATCCATCCATCATTGGGAAAAACACCTAGTTATGACTAAATCAAATAAACATCTAATAAGAAACAAAATAAACAAAATACTAATCCTATCACAGAACTATACTAAGGAGAAGGTACTATTTTCTTACAAAACAGGTAGCAAAGTAACCAACTACCCCATACTTAAGCTAAGCTCTATCTCTAGTGCAAATAACAAGATAAACAACCTAGCTAGTATTACTCCTCATCTATATTAGGAGTCATGCCACCTGCATGGAGATCATTATTGAAGCCATTTTTTCTTTATTCATCACATCATCCATATTAGCCATACATAATAAAACTAACTACAATTAAGATAAAGGTGGTGAAGTCACCACCCCACACTTAATTTGTTGGTATAAAACAATTAAGTCTTATTGTAGGGTACTTAGACTTTACCGACATAGAATTTGATATGGTGCACCAACATTAGTCATAATACAATTCACTCACTTCAATTCCACTAATTTTACTTCAATGAAATAATTTTTGAACAAAATTATGCATTAGAGCTTCAAAAGATCAATATACACAAAACACCATTACTTTCATATGATTTAACCAACACCATGTTCTATCAAGTAAGCTATGAAATAATGGCCACAGACTAAACTACATTAGTCATGAACAATTCAATCATATGCAAAATCTCAAAGTACTATATAAATGGTGTATAACAATAATGTTTATCTTCCCAAGATGCTCAAAACCTCTCTTTGACATAGCTATGGCAAGACTTTAATCTATAACCCTTAAGAAATCAAGTAACTATACATAAAGTCACAATAACTAAGGATTAATAAAGTAAAACTTACCTTGAAGATGGAAGATTGAGGAAGGAAGTTGGAAATTCTTCAGATTGTTAAGCAAAGAGTAATCTTGAAGGACAAAGAGAATGGTGAGGGAGAAATCTTGTATGGCTTGGGGGTGAAATCAGAATGAATTTAGGAATTTAGGGTGTGGAGTCTATTAAAAAAATAAAATTCGGGTCAGGTCAACCCAATTCAAACACGGATATACGTTAAAATTGAAAAGGTATGTGACACACAAGTTATTGCAAAAGTTTAAGTATGTGCCGCATTGGTCATCACACACGTAAAATAGTGAGCCTATGTGGTATGATGTGCGACGCACATGTTATCGTATAAAGGTAAGTGTGCGGCACATGTGTTATCGCCAAAGTTTAAGTGTGCACTGTCTAAGGTATCACACAAGTGAAATAATGAGGGTGTGCAGTTGAGTGTGCGACGCACAAGCTATTGCCAACATTAAGGTGTGCGCTGCTAAGGTGTCGCACAAGTTAAGGTGTGCGCCGCATATGTTAATGCCTACTTAAGGCAGTGTGCTTAGGCTATATCTTAGGCGACGCCTTTGCCATGGCCTATGTAAACTTGGGTGTCACACACCCTGTAGTATACTCAAACTTGGATGCTATGCACCCCATTCTTCATATAAAGTACTAAGAAAGGTCCATACCACGGGTGCTTCACCACCACACCCCCATCAAGGTCAGTGGTAGCCTCTGGGATCGGCTACGCTACCACCACAGACCTCCTTGAAAATCACAAAATAAAGTTGCACCATGAAACTTTGGGGTCAGATTAACATAATTTGGGTCACAACTCTAACATGAGTCATGACTTAAGCCTTAATATTTGACCACTCCAACTTACCTGTAATGTCACTGTAACTCCTAACTTACCACCATTGATATGGCTCAATTCCAAACTAAATTTGGTATCAATCACCTCCTTAGTACTTTATTCACCTACAGTTAAACAAAAACAACTAAAAATGATTAGAAGGATGGGTTGCCTCCCACCAAGCACCATAGTTTTGGTCATGGCTTGACTCTTATTTTTGTATATTTATTTGACATGATAAAATGAGAATAAAATCATGGGTTGTCTCCCACGCAGCGCCTGATTTAATGTTGTGGCATGACCAGATTATCTTTACTACTCAGACTTGGTCAAGATACATCGATGATACCATTTGTACCTCATTTGTTGGATCAATAAAATGCTTTATTCCAAGTCAAGCCACTTTGAAGTCACTCACATCATTGCTTGCAAGTCAACAAAACTAGGTATGGTCTCCACAATAGGTCTATCCTTAACTGGTACATGTCACTCATCATCATAGAATACATCAACAATTGAAAATAAACTCAACTCCTTTTGTTGTTTCATGGATCTACATACTTCAAAACTAACCTCTTTCCTATTAGCCTAAGTTTTAGCTCATTCAACTCCAGGTCAACTAATACTCTCCCAGTTACTAAGAATGGACTGTCCAAAATTATGGGTACTGCAAAGTCTACTTCACAATCAAGAATTACAAAGACGACAAAAAATATTAAATTGGCCACCTTTACAAGTACATCATGTAGAATCCCAACCGACCTTTTCACTAATCTATCTGCTATTACAAGTTGCATGTTTGTGGGTGTAGGGTCTCCCAAACACAACTTCATATAAATATCTAGTGGCATAATATTGATGCTAACAACCAGATAACAGAAGGACTTAGCAAAATCCAAAGACCCAATCATACAAGGGATGGTGAATGCTCCTGGGTCTGCCTTCTTCTGCACCAGTGACCTTATAAAAATAGCACTATAATGATGGAGATTATCCATCAGTTTGTAGCTTACTACTCTTTTTTTGGTCATAAGAAATTTCATAAATTTAGCATATCCTAGCATCTACTCAAGTGCTTCAACTAAAGGCACGTTCACTGTCAATTGCTTCAGCATAGACATGTATTTGTCAAACTTGCCTTTATTTTATTTCTTCTTTAATCGTTATGGAAATGGGGGCGGTGTCCTTAGGATTTTGCTGGAGCAACTTTTACCTCCTTTCTTATGCCTTGCTCTACATCACTAATATTCTATGGCTTATGTGGTTGATCCACTTTCACACTCTTCTTTGTTGAACTTCCCAACTCCTCATGCACCATTGAAGAATTATCAACCATCTCCCAATCCATTTCGACCGCATCAGTATAAGAAGATGCTCCCAATCCTGGACTAGATAACATCTTACCGCTCCTAGTGGTAATAGCCATACACAATCCATCAGTCATTGGATCCTGAACTGTATCACTTGGTAGAGTTCTATTCTGTCTTTGGTTGAGTGTTGCGGATAATTGGCTCATCTACTTCTCTAGTTGTTTAATAGCAATTGTGTGCGAATTTACTAGATGACTCATGGAAGATATGTCACTCTTCATAGTAGTCACCACATAATTGATTGCCTTAACTCCCTTTAATAGTTTCTCCATCATGTCCTCCATGGATATTTTGCCTGAATTGGTGGCAGCATTTCACGGCTTCAAGGAGGTACATACAATCCACTCCTTTCACTTTTATTCTTCCAATATCCTTGATGGTTCCAATCTTAGTTTCCTTGACCACTGGTTTGAAAACCCCCTAGTTATGCAAATAATTAGCCTCTTCCACAGTGTTTGATCAGCTCCCTTACCGTGGGACCCTATAGTTTTTACCCTTTCTATATTCCCTGATAGAAAATGTTTCATGAGCATATCCATCTGGGTTATCATATGAGCCATATCCTAATCATGCTATTCTTCTCTCCTACACTGCTTTGCTGATATTACACTAGACCTAGTATTGCTTGCTACCACAAAATCTCTGGTATGCCAATCTCTACTTGTCTTAGTCATTCTTTCTAAATTGTCCACAGCTTCAGTAAAGGTGAGCTCCATAAAAGCTCTTCCTTCAGCATTATCCACAATTGGCTTTGTAAGTGAGTTTAAAGCTCTATAGAATATTTCCATCAGGTGTTCATCAGTCATTTTATGGTTTAGGCATTGAGTCAAATTTTTTTTAAACCTTGCCCAAGTCTCATTCAAAGATTCACTAGCCAATTTCCTAAAGTTGCTGATCTCATCCCTCAACTATAACATTTTGGAGGGAGGAAAAAAACTTTGGAGGAAAGCTTCTTTCAATTGTCTCTAGTTTGTTATAGAATTAGGAGTCAGCTCATTCAACCACATAGTTTCATCTACAGATAGAGAAAGTGGGAACAATCTTAAATGAACTGCATTTTGTCCAACTCCAAGATTATCAAATAACTTGCAAATACTGATGAAATTCACCAAATGTAGATTTGGATCATCACCAGGTAATTCACCAAAGAGTCTTTTCAAATTCTGTAGCTGGGTTACAGTACTAGTGATGTTGAATTTCACCCCAGGAGCTAGTTGTGGTAGAATGAATGCCCTTGTAGATCCAGTTCCAAAAATGGCGCCAAAATTAAAGACTCTCAAATTACACCTCTCTTACAAGAGTGTAGCAGTCACTGTCAAATATAGAACCCAACTAGGTTGGGTGTCGAATCTCGTAGGGAATACTGTGCTAATTATGTTGTATGCAGATTAGTTGACTTTTAATCATTAGTTTCCATAAAATAACTAGGGGGATTTGATTCAGTTCACAAATTCATGGTTTCAGATTAACAAGATGAAATATGTATAGTATTCAAATTAAGTGAAATAGAAAGCTAGGGTTATGTCCACCTTGTAGTTTTCAATAAATTCTAATGATAGGCTTTATGAATTCATACAACTATCATGCTTACAGAGAAACATATTATATTTAATAACATAATCCTAGTGTTTCTCAACCATCAAGGAATAATTCACTTTAGTTCTCTCGAATCAAAAGTGTTTACTAAAATAATACGAAATCTCCAAGTAGTTAATCGTCTTAAGGAATTAACATATGAAATAGGAGTTGGAAATCCTATTTTCTTGTCACTACTCTCTTTTTTTGACAACAACCTTTCTCTTGAGAAATTTGTATTTTAAGGCACATCCTCTATGTTTGCAACCACGAGAATTCAAGATAAACAAAGAGAATATGATGTAAACAAATCAATGCATAATGAATTCAATACCCAAAGTAATAGATTGTATGCTACAAGGATTCCACAACCCTAACTAATAAACTTAGCTACTCATGTAGAAAACGAGAATCACAAGAGAAATATTCATACCAAAAATTAAACAAAATATTGGTGGAGAATATAAAGTAGCGTTTCTCCATTGGTGCTAAGCCGCCACTCTTCTCTCTCAAAATAATACAGAATAATGAATTATGAATAAAAATTAAGCATCAAGTCTTTTAATAATATCTTCTCTCATAATTTCCTTCTAAGTCCCTAAACTAATTATAACTGATAAATTAATCTTGGACATAGTTACTAGGAGCCACATTTAGTCCAGACTGCTACTCTCTTTTGTGTCATAAGTCATCTATATTCCATAGTGCCATTATGTCTTCATCTACCTCATTAATACCAGAAATCATGCTAATCATATCAGTTAGCTCAATTACATAGAATTAGAGTGAAAACATATGAAACTAGGCACTTTGTTCTCTAAACTTAGCTAAAATATAGATAAGTTATGGTGCCTAGGCGTGTAAATACACCCAAGATCACCACGTTTTCCACAACCCTAGCTATGGGTTTTAGTTTCTCATGATTGTGAGGAGATTAATAACATTTATATTGGAAATAAAAGATGAAATCACTATGATAGATGAAAGAATCCCACACCTATAGATTGAATAATCATGCAAAGTCAATACAAAGAAATCCTAAGATCAAAGATGGATCTTAAAACCAAAATATGTTTCTAAATGTTAAAATGTGGCTCACTTCTACTAAAAAGTTTATAAAGGGTATTTATCAGACAAGAGAAAACCCTATAAACCAAGCCCGAATAGAATAGGACAAATTAGGGTCGGTGGCCACCCGCTTCCTATACCTGCGGTTTTGTCCTGGACAGGTTGTACCTACCATCTACCCTTGGTACATATACCAATTAAAGGTTTTGGAGGGGAAAATTCCATCAAGTCAGTTCACAGGGTTTTAGACTTTCTGGTACCCGCTTTGTCTACCTGTAGTCCATAGGTTAGCATAGGGTCCATCGTTTGACCTAGTAGCTCTCGGGAGTTGTTTTTTAGCTGTATTTTGAATCTTGAACATACATTGATAACAATTAAGCCAGAAAATATTCCAATCATCCATAATTCTCCAAAAGTAGGCAAAAACATCCTTTTCAACATTTTCACATACTTATCGTTCAAATCATGGTTTCTTACAAAACATACCTAATAAAATCATATCTAACAAAAAGGCATTAGAAACTTGTATATTTTCTCGTTTTAAGCATTGAAAGTGCTATATATCTATTGGACATCAATACCATCAAATTAGAATATTTACACATCGTCGGGCAACGTAAACACAACAAAACTAAAAGAATGCTTAACTAAGAGAATCTAAGATAGTCAAGGCAAACAGTCATCACCTTTAGATCAAATCACACTATCCCCTCCTATATCACTTTTTGAAGCCAACTGTGTATGAATATTAAGCACAACAATGTGACACAATGTGATCATGGTATGAAAACTACATTAGCAACCGACAACCATTTATATGTATATGTTACACTAATCAACATAAGCAGATAGCTAGCAATATGATTCAAGTGGCATCATAAAGATAATGTCCCACTCACTTATATGAAATCATAAATGTAAATAAAGGGATAGTCAAGAGACACTCACACTCAACAATGACTTTCCAATCAATGTATGTGAAATACCATAGGCTTGCCCTTATTTTCATTACCATAGCATTTATGTAGACAATTTAGGATCACTATAGGACTTTACTCAGCTTATAATGTAGGATCAAGTGCTAGAGTGATAGATATGGACACTTAAAGTGACTAAGCCTCCTTGTCACTACACTATCTTTGGTGTCTCACTTATTAATTAATTTTTTTATATTCTACCCTTATATCTACTTTTTATTCTTTTATTGCTCATTCAGGTTCGGTGTGATCTTTTCATTCTTTCTTATTCACTTTTGTTTTCAAATTTTTTTTGTTTTTTGATTTTTTTCTTTTTTTCTTTTCTTTTTCAACCAGTCCTATCCCTACTTTCTTTTTCCCTTACTTTACCCCTCTTCATAGCCACTATACACTAGATACCCCTATGATAGCCACACTCAACTTAAGCAATTTGCCTCAGCTTTAGTGCACAATTTCCAGGGAGGACCAGGACTAAAACAGGTTCATTATAACACAAATGGTAAGGTGAAATATGTAACAAGAAAAATAGGCTATAAGGCTCCAAAACAGGGATCAAGGGTTATAATTCACATATGGAAAGACATTTAGCCTAAAACTGGACTATAATAAAAATGGCCTATGATTATTTCCTAACCGACTATCCTTCAACCTAGGCATGACTAACCCGGCAAGTTCTGAATATAACATACAACGGGAACTTGGTAGTATCTCACACTCACATAGCACAAAGTCAATATCACTAACTACTACCTATTTAGTTCATGTAATTGTCTGCAAATGGTTATCATGTCCCTAATTGTAATGCCATAACAAGATCCCTAGAGTTAACACATATATACATCGACACACAGTTCTAAAACATAAAATTTTTTAGGGTTAACAAAAATCAGTCAAAATCTGACTACTTTCAAAAATACATAAAATATCCTAATTACACAAAACATCATAATATGAAAAACAACAACATTATGATACATAATTATCCAAGATATGTCTTTTATACAAGTATACTATGGACAACAAAAAAAGAAGCACGACAATAAAAACTCGCGGTGGCATGGAATGCCTACTCCCTACTAAAAATTGTGCACTATCCTTAATGCATAAAAACAAAAAAACATAGGAAAGTGACAACATACTTGGGATGCACTAAGTGCCCGAGTCAAGAGCCTCCTCTTATTAGTATATAAAAGTTGGCGGAGGCAGTGGTGATAGCAGTGATCTACTAGATGAGGCACCCATTTCTATAGCATCATGCCTCATCCTATCTAGGAATGTAGTCTCCAATGAGTCATGTCCGACCTTTTAAAGGACCACTCTTGTATAATAATATGATCCTACAAATCGTGCAAGTGAGCTCTCTTTGTCCAAACTATTGGGAACTACTCATAATCCTCTGTAAAAAAGTCAAAATATTTCAGTACGTGTGGAGGTGATATTTGGACTATAGGGATTATCATAAAGAGAGTATATATTACATAACTCTAGCAAGAGAGCATACTTCTGCCCATAGGATATAAAAATCTTCTCTCATCTTAGTGAAATCTATCACACATGTCTCTTTATATTGACATGTAACCTATCTCTATAGCTCATCAATCCATGCATGAAAGTTGACATGCAACTCAAATAGTGTGGCTCTCTAAGTAGCCTTTCGCCGAGCCTCGGACTACTCAAATTTATCCCTGACTCCTAATCTCATCTACCTAAAAATGGTAGTCATCTTCGTTCAACAACCTTCAACCAAGCATTTGTAGCTATGTATCTAAATTGTAGGCTCTGTTAAAACTCACTAGATACAATAATCATACCTATCACAGAAGTTGTATTTAATGAGTGAGCAGGCTTTATAGATGCACCAACAAAGTTTAAGGTTGAAGCTAGGGCTTAAGAAGAAGAGGCGTATGTCCCGTCTCCTTAGTTACTAGAATCTGGAGACCCTCTCTACTCCTCAATGGCAATATCTATATCAATATCCATATAATCTCTATGTGCCTTATCAGGTGCTATAAAAATTATCAGACCCCCATTCTAGGTTGTTGGTGCTGCTTCTTACTATTTAGATTTCCTAGAAGTGCCTGAATCTATCAGACCCTTTAGGTTCCTTCGCTATGCTGTAGCAGCTAAAGTCACCCTCTCATCAATACCTATTAACTCAGGAACATCTACCTCATCACATACCCTATGGATCATACAAGGAAATAGAAGGTTATTTGGCTCTCGAAAAGTTCTATTGTGTATCTCATACCTGAGGATGGTAGCAAAAATAATATCATAACCAGCCATCAAGCGGGCAGCTAATTCAAATCTTTCCCATGTTAATGCATTATTTGAAGTCATGGGAATTAATCGATATCAAATAAAAAACAACGAAAATATTGCCTCTAGTGTCAATAGACCCTTTTTAATCACAAATAGCCCCTCAATCCATTGGGCCTCATCACCTTGTGGTGAAATATAACTGGCTATCCACCTAGCTATCTTGACCCTCTTAGATTCTTTCTCAGTATCCCTCATAATATAACAATATCCTGCAATGTGCAATATGTTGACATATTCTACTATAGATGTTGGTATAATATAATCTAGGCCAAATATATCTCTACGGATTGTCTTTTTTATGGCATCAACTTTGACCCCTCCAACTAGTGTGTGATCAAGTTGTGGCTTTCATGAAAATCTTATAAAGCTTAAATGATGGAGCATGGAAAGGAGTATGGTGGTTCTATATTATGTATAAAACTTATGTACCATAGCCGAGCTATAAGAACCGAGTGACCTAGCAATCCACCCGAATTGATACCTGTCAAATGATGCCCTTAATTATGGTAAACTCTGCGACCCTAATAAGTCAATCCTGCATTTCTCATATATAGATCATCTAGGCATGCCTTGATCCTAGACAGTGTGATCAAGATCATAAATGTGTCACATTCCTTTCACACACCACCTCAATTGTCCCTCATCAGGAGGTACATCTGCAATATATATGGGTGCCTGTTGTACAGTGTGGGATACTTGTGTTGTTGCACCATTCTTAGACTGGTAGGGTACCTCTGTCTGTTGTGTATGAATGACGGTATGTTTCATAAACTGGGCACCACTTATGATTGCTCTTTTTTAACATCGTCAAAAGAATCCAAGTACCCTTCCACATCATCATCACCATTATCGGGTGGAGGAGTATGTGGCGGTGATATCCTTACAAAATTTATCTTAGATCAAGATTTGGCTATCTTAGCAGCTCGGAGAGTCTATCCTTGTGTGACTCTATGAGTCTCTATAACTTCATCATCAATATGACATTGTCTCGGATACTTATCCACCAAACCGCTAAGCTCAGATGACCCTGTCTTCTCCTCGAAGTACCAACTGCTTTCTTCTTTGCTACTTTAGGTGTCATGTACACCTGAAAGAATAAATATTAGTTTCAAACAAAAGTGAGGGATACTGAAAGTTGAAGAAGAACTTAAATTTCAAATAATTAGAATTTTTCCTCACTTATCACACCCCTATGACCTATTTGAGATCCCACCAAGTCCAATACATACACACTAATTAAAGATCATAACATTCAAAGCAAACAAACAAGTTCAACTCATGTCATTACTTTTGTTAATTCAAGTTCAATTTCCTGTTAGGGCTTAACATATAATATTAACTCGAAACAAGGCCTTTTATTATGATTTTAGGATAATTTATGGCTCCTACATACAATACTAATAGTTTTTTTATATTGACTATGTATTACACATATCAACTTTTTTATCAATAGGTAAAGTATTATATAACTATTAGGAGACAAGAAAGTTACAACTTTTATGAAAATTCAGAAGAGAATAATGAAGAACTCAAGTAAAACCAAGGTTAAAACTTGTTTCTAGCATGTTAGGACAAGTTGGTATCTTAAATAAGTGTCAATATAGCCCTTTATTAAGTGTGGGGTTTGATTATGTTTATGGTGGACAGTTTGAAATTAAAGAGAAAATTTAAATTTTGAGGATTAGATTGAGTTAGAATGAGGGTTATGATGCTTTTATATATATGGGGATTGTAATAGGTCATATTTAAATGTTGGTAAAATCAAAATATAAATAAAAAAGTGGACCCAATTTTTTACCTTGCTGCGTTACCTACGCACACCCTATACCCGCGGTTGGGTCCTAGGCCATAATTGTTTGCCTACGTTTCTACAAACTGTACATTGCGTGGAAAATTTTTTCCAGATACTTATCATTTCAAAACCTATGTTTTAGGTCCCAAAAGTAAAATTAGGTGTCAAATCCCACAACTTACCATTTCTTATCCTCAAAATATCAACTTCTCAATTTTCTACTCCACTTACCGTGTTGAACTTTTGACCATGATGAGTTGATCACATAGTCCCCATAATTGGAAATCAATGAATGTAGCTATGTTTACCATATTCCATGTAAGATCCAAAATTTAAAACCTATAAAAACAAAAACAACAAAAATGTAATAACTAATATATAGTGGGTTGCCTCCCATGTAGTGCTTAATTTAACATTGCGGCACATCATGGCTATGTTGGTAACTCTGAATTTATAAACAATCCCATGACTTTTCTCTAATGTAGCACTTGATTTAACATCGCATCATGATGCGGGTATCTTGACTACTCATTTTTCATCAACGTACCCATAGGAATATACTCCAGGGTCATTAATACAATCAATCACCGACATCATTCTCATGTCAATTGGATGCTTCATAGACTTTTGTATGTTTAATGTTGTTTCTTGTTTATTTAATTAGAATTTTATCTCACCTTTTTCCATGGCAACCATAGCTCTGCCTATGGCCATGAATGGCCTTTGAAAAATATTGGGCTTTTTGATGTCAGCGTCACAGTCCAAGATAATGAAGTCAACTAGTAAAATGAATTTTTCCACCCTGACGATCACATCACAAGAGATTTCCATGGGCTTTTTCACTGTACGGTCAATTATCGATAACCATATCGAAGTTTGTTTTGGGGGGCTCAACCTTAGTTGCTTCAAGATAGCCAGCGACATCAACTTTTTGGCCTCTAAAACATAAAAGGCTTGGGTAAACATGGATTACCCAATAGCACATGCTATAGTGAATGCTCTGGGATCACCTTTTTTCGTGCCACGAAGCTAGTCCTAATTGCACTATAGTGGTGCACACCATTTACACCCTATAGAGTTTCTTCTTTCTTTCTTATGACTAACTTTTTCATGAACCTGGTGTATCCAGCTATTTACTCTAATGCCTTAATAAGAGGTATGTTTAAACTCAACTATTTTAGCATCTCTATAAATTTCTTAAACTTACCTTTCTCTTTTTTTTACATCAGTCGCTGAGAGAAAGGTTTTGGTGGTCTCAGAATTTGTCTTGACTCTAGATCAATGACCGAACACTTACCTTTATCTTCAAAAACTATAACTCTCCTATCTGGTGTGTCCCATTATCAACAACTTCTATAGTAGGTAGTGGGGTATCCATGGTAGTGATACCACTCCTACTGGTAATAAAAAGTATGTGACCTTCATTTTTTAAATTTTGAATAGTGTTGCTCAGAAGGGTACTTGGCTGCCTCTGGTTCAAAGTTGTTGACATTTGTTAAAACTGGTGCTCCTGTTGCTTGATAGTAGTGGTATTGAACTCAACCTTTTGGGTCAATCATCAAATATTAGCTTTACGGATGGTCTCTTGATTTTCTCTTGATTTTCCTAACCCTTCACCAATTTAGCTAGCATCTTTTACCTTCTAGATTTTGTATCGCATCTACAAGGTGGAATATATCTATCTCTCTTCTCTCTATAGTCATCCTTATTCCTTTAATCACCATATCTCTCTCTCTGCTACAGTCTCTGTAGCTATAATAATAGTTTTAAACTTTGTCCCTTTGCCCTTAGGCTCGGAAAACTGCCATCTGACAATCCAGGTAGTTATCATCTTCTTCTAATTTAGACTCATATGCTTTAAAATCTAACCCATGTACCACTACTACATTCACTTTCTCAGAATCGGTCACTGCAAACTACTTCGCTAAAACCCTTAAATCATTCCTTAACAACATAATTTTTTGCGATACAATATCATCGACTGCTCTTTGGTTATGGGAAGCACCAATAGCATAAGTACCATATCCCCTCTCAGCCTCCTGAGTTTTCCACCCTGTGTTAGTGAGTGAGATCCTATCTAACATCTCTGAAGCAGCTTCCTAGCGTAGTCTCATAAAATTTTCTCTAGAAATAATGTATGCCATGTCTCTAGAGCTGATGTGCAAGGCTCTATTGAATATCTCTGATAAGATTTTACATAAAAACTAATAATTAGGCACTAAGTTCAGCTTCTTTTTAAACCTGACCAAAGCCTCCTACATGGACTTTGACTGCGGCTTCGTGAAATTATATGTCTCATCCTTAAGCTACAAATCTTTGATGAAGGAAAGAATATGTTTAAGAATTGCATACACAACTCATTTTAAGTCCTGATATAGCCTTTTAGAAATTCCCCTAACCATATAAATGATTATCCTGTAAGTGAGAAGAGGAAAAGCCTCAGTCTAAGTGCTTTCTAATTTACCCCTACATTGGTATACAAGATACAAATACTAAGGAAATTTGCAAGGTGCAAATTTGCATCATCGGTTTGCAATCCTACAAATTCACCCTTCAAATTTGGAAATTGGATCATGACACTCGTGATGTAAAATTTTATGCCTGGATGCAAAAACAGTAGGTACGATGGATCCATTTTCTGTTGGCTCAAAATATCCCATATCTTACTTATTATCAATACATGGTTGCACATACTGATATTTTGGGATAACTTGAACACGGTTACCTCTATCTCTATTTTGATTCCCACTGAGTGCTACTCGTTGGTCTGTTGCTTATCTCTGCTTAGCTAGATCTGCATCCTTACCTATCTTTCGAGATTCTTCCTCTACTATCTTTTTGGCTGCTATTTGAGATAAAGGATCACCCATCTGATGATCAACCATATACTATACCCCATCAGTAGAAGGCATAATATCACAAACCCCTTCTAGATTATCTCCTCTTTTCATCTCTAACATCTTACCAGGTATTTATAGGATCCTCTATGGATTTGGATCCACTGGAAGTAAATGATTTCCTCTACTCTATATGCTAGGCATACACCAAATTATACCAAAATATGAAAAAAAAGAAACACTAAAAATCCAAAAACTGCAATTTCCTTAATCTACAAATCAACACCTTATTCCCTTCTAACAATGCCAAATTTTTGTAACGTCCAAAAAGCTCCTCCTTTTAGATGATGATATGGTCTGTGTAAAGATATAGTAACCCAACTAAGTTTGGGGTAGAATCCCCAAGGAATATGTGAATTTACAAATCTCAATGGTTACAGACTATGTGCTAAATAGGAAAGTAAAAGAAAGGGATTTGTTTGTAGTAATCTCAAACACAACACAATATTAACTTTGTTGAATATTAGTCAAAAGTGAAAACTAAGATTATGTGTTACCCGGCATGTCAACTCCATAGGTTTCTCATGTACTCTTGATCCAGCCCAATACCTTGCTAGCATAACCGATAAGTTATGTACATTCTATAGTCTTTTGGACGAGTAGAAGGATTTCACACATTACCTTTTGAGTTTTAGGATGTCACATTAATAAAACTTACCTTGGTCCCAGTTAACTATCAAATTTTGAGTCTCAATTTATTAGATGAAGGCTAATAATCATTCAGATATATACCATTGTACTGTAATAGATCGACTATTAGCTCTCAAAATTACTGTTTTCTTTATCTTTTCCCAGTTTCTACCCCTTTATTGGATAAAGTAATAATATCTGTGTGGGATCCTAATGTATGAAACCATTATAAAATATATCATTTTAAAGAAAAAGAAATACATTCCATGGGTATGGGTTTCCCGTTAATAATCACACTTTCCTCACTTTGTCAATCTGCCAGGGTTTCCACAACCCTAGCTATAGGTTTTAGCCACTCATAATTGTGAAGAGATTAATAACATTAGGATGAAAGAAACCCACAACTATAGATTGAATAATCAAGAAAAGTCAATACAAACAAATCCCAAGATCAAAGATGGATCCTAAAATCAAAAGATGTTTCTACGTGTTAAAAGTGGTTCACCTATACTAAAATTTACATAAAGAGTATTTATAGTACAAGAGAAAGCCCTAAAAACTAAGCCCGAATGAAATAGGAGAAATCAGGGTTAGTGGTTGCCCGCTCTCTGAACCTGTGGTGTGGTCCAGGCCGCAAGTTGTACCTATGGTCTTCCCTGGGCATAGGTACCAACCACAGGTACGGGATAGGAAAATTCCTGCATGTAAGCTCTCAGGATTTTGGACTTTCTAGTACTTGCTTTGTCTACCTGCACTCCATAGGTCAACATCTGGCCCATAGGTTGACTTAGTAGGTATCGTGAGTCATTTTTAAGATCCAACATGCATTGATCCAATCATCCATAATCACTAAAAAATTGGCCAAAAACACTTTTTCACCATTTTCATGAACTTATCATTCAAAAATTAGTTTTCTGCAGAATATACCCAAAATAGATCATATCGAACAAAAGGAGTCATAAACTTCCATATATTCCTAGTTTTACGCATCAAAATTTCTATATTTCTATAGCACATCAACCTATGCACAATATTGTTGGAGCGTATTTCTAGGTTTTTTCCTTTTGCTTTGACTTAACTTATTTCATTTTTTATCATATGTTATTTATATCATGATCTAGATAACTCAATATATGATTCAACTGAGTGCTCGTGGTGTTTTTACTCATTCTACACTTCTGTACCTTTTTAATATAGATCTGAGTATAAGTTGTCATCATTGACATGACGTACGTTTCAGATTAATTTTTGAGATTAGGTGATCTCTTGTAGTCGGAGTTTCCATTTTTCCATCTACTTATCAATGCCTAGTCTTTCATCTTTGAGATAAATTGTATTTGACTATTCAATACATATAGTTTATTGAAGTTGCTCTTGTGTGCTGAGAATATTAAGTGTCGGGGTGGTGGTTGATTTTTTATTTATCAATTAGACTGTTATGACTGTATTATTGCTAATTAAGTCTTTAGGTGTTGATTTCAACTTTTAGGCCATTTTTACCAATGTTATCCTATTGTGTATAGCTCATGGCTACGGTTTAGCATACATACTAGTAGGATAATGTAGGTGCTATCACGACCTATAAATTGGGTCATGACAGTAGCATTGTTCTCATAGTAATATGTAGATTGCCATTTTGATAGTGTAGCATCATGTGGAAGCTTCTTGGAATGAGAAATCACCAACTTAGCAAACTTTATCCGGCTTTATTTGGCGTCTAGGTAGGCTAGGCTTACATTTCTCTTAGCTTGAGCTTAATTATAGTATCAATAAGAAATTATGCTAATTTTGGGTCAGGAATTAGGACTTGGAGGTATGTTTAGGGTGATTTAGATTATTAAGCCGTTTATGGAACCATAATTAGGCATAATTGACTTCACTAACTTTTCCTTAGGTTAATTTACTGTCTTAGGATACAATGAGACTTGTTTAGTACCTTGTAGAGAGATTTAACACCTTATTCTATTTTGGGGTAGAATTTTCCTTAGGATTGACTTTTGGGGTTTTGTGTTAGCCTCTCCGGTCAACCTTAGACCAAGATTACTATTGGCTCCTTGTAGAGTTAATATGCCTTTATACGTTATCTTAATTACATTCTTGAACTAGAGTAGGTTTTAGGAATACAATGGTTATTCTAATTTGTACTCCGAAGATATTAAGGCTAGTTCAAGTCGGCCGAATTATGACATTACTTTCAGTTTATATCCAAAAAGTGATCATAGTTATTTTGGTTCAATTTTGGCATCAAAGATACTATATTCTGGTTCAAGTATGATATTGCGAGGTTACTTTCAGCGATTATGAAATCTATTCGCTTTCGGTATTTACAATATGGAATGATGTACGATTATGGTTGGGAGATATGGATAGTTAGTGCAATATTTCTGTTACTTCATCTTGATTTCATCCACCAAGTTTATGGGGGGGGGGGGGGACTTATTGAGTTATTTTGTTTTTTATATCTTCTAGACTTATGGCGGCCCAATTATATTAGAGATAGCTCTGTTCTGTTTAATATTATTATTTTGGTTGTTTACTTTTAGCATTTGGTGTATTATTCCTGGTTTCCCCTTTCCCTTGACATAGCATATTAATCTCATAAATTTTTGTATTTATATTATGATTTAGCTCAGACAGTTGATGATGCCTACTAAGTACCCATGGCTTTAGTGCCATACTACACTTTTATACCTTTTTTATGAAGATTCAAGTAATATTTGTCGCTATTGACAATATGATTGGGCTTGCCAAATTTGCAAGATATGGTGAGCTCTTGGAGCCGAAGTTAACCTTCTCTCTATCTTTAGTTTTAGGATAGTCTTTTTGATTTGAGACTGTTGTATGTGTTACTTTGATAGTACTCGTATTCTTTTGGAAGAAGTCTCTTGCACTGACCTTACTAGGTCATGGGATCTCATTACTCTTTTCATTATCACTTTTCTGTTATCTTATTATGCTTATGTTTTATGGATTGTAATCCTTTTACTTGGATAATTTAGGAATTTAAGCCACTTTCAACCAAAAGGCCCATTACATGTAGTTTTGGAATATGGGTTGGCTTTCCCATTAGTGGCCATGACTCAAGAAGTGAGGTCTTAACACTATTCAACATTTGCTCTTATACTGGGAGGCCACTAACCTAGTCTCTAATGCCAATTATCATGTCACGACGTAATTTCTTAGTTCATGATGGCATCTATTATAACTCACTAGTAGGTAATACAACCCATAGTCCAATACTATTAATAATGGACTACCAAGAGAAATGAAGGAATAACACAGAATAAATACAGTAAGAAAATATTGAAATACATAAAATAAACCCAAAACCTGGTGGAATTAGTACAAAAGATTCTAATGTAATAAGATTACAAAATAATATTCTAAGTGAATATACTTATACAACCCATCTCTTAATAAAACGTAGAGATTAGTCTAGTAGATAAGAGGGAGAATAGTAATACATTGAATGGTAGCTGCTCATCCTACATCTCTGAATGATAGCTGCTCCACATGATAAAAACAATAATGGCGAGAACATGTACTATGACCTGCAGGTTGTAGAAGTTTAGTATGAGTACTAAACCCATGGTACTCAGTAGGCAACTGCAGACTGAGCTCCAAAGATAATGGAAATATAATAGCAAGTAAGCAGAAATGTAATTAATACCCACATATCCAACAAACTACATATTAAAGATAATGTGACAATAAGGTTAAATTGTCCTATTCATATCCAAAAACCTAGCGTAATAAGGATACGGAGGAAATAAGATTGAATTATCCAACTCTAGTCATTCATGAGACTCTTAGAATTATAACATATATCACTGGCCATTATACGAATAAGGAAAAGAAGAAGGATGTATATATATGTGTTCATAGCCAAGAAATAGATATACAACATGAATAAATGAAAGGGAGGGATATACGGTTATACCATAAATTCTATTTATAGATATATACATATAAGCAAGGTTGACTCAAAGTATAACCTAAGTAATCATACTTGCATCTCAAGGACTCCTAATTACAGAACGAACTAGATCTAACATAATCAGGGTCCAAAACCATAACACCTAATCAAGTACCATAATGTAACCAGTGTATACACTTCCTCCAGCTCGACGGCTTACAATGGCAAGACCTATGGTGACCTCTCTTCTTTGGAATAATGGATTAGGAACGAAGTGGCTTTTAGAGGGTTCGAGAGCACCCGTATACACCGACTTGGTCTTGATCAATGATTTACAATATGTATCATCGTCATCAATCCACTCTTTCTTGTACCTATATAAATACATATAAAATACACGGGATCGAATTATGGCTTAAAGAGTGTAAGTACATAAACATATTGTCTGAGTTAACTCTAAAACTAAATCATCATATATGTGTTCGAAGGGTTAGAATCTCTCTCAATCGAGGTAAATAGTAGTAGAAAAATTATGGACCGGAATATATCTCTATCAAATCTATAAAATATCATTTTTTAGTCTCATAGGAATATAAGTTATTCATTAAGATGGTAGACTCTCGTTATGAAAAAATCTGCTTTAAAAGTGGAAAGTGGGAATAATTCGCTTAATACAAAAAACAATAATAAAACCATATTTTTTGTTGGAATCATACAATTTACTATCTAAGAGATCATTACTGTACCGAATCTATGCAGGCCATCACCAGAATCTTAATAATATGATTATAAGCATCAATATGTCTATGAACTATGACCACTTCTTTTACAAGGATAGTATACTTCCTGGAATCCAACCAATATCATAATCACGACCTTGGTACCAATAATATATCCGGCATAACCATAATATCATAATCCGAGAAAAACCGTCACAATCCACCATGTAATGCTTTATACTAAAGGAATATTAGTCTTAACTATACCTAACATTACTAGTAACCTAAGGTAATAAGATCATAAAAGCACAATGAGTATTTCACCCTGAGGTCAATTACCCTTTTATCCCCAAAATTCATAATTTAGGCTAAGTCGCAGTATTTTGCCCACAATCACATCCTAACATCCCTATCTAACGTGAAAAAAAATTAAAATAGCATCTCAAGAAAAAGAGTAGATAGAAGCCTAACTCCATGTCGAACTGCAAACCATGAGTCATCCACAAATGATCAGTCTTCACTCCACAATTCCAAAATGCCATCATGACTATTGTAATAATAATCTAGATGAAGTTAGGAGTAAAATAAAACCCATATTGCTATATTACGGGATGGGCTGAATTTTGGGTCAAGAATGGGATGGTAGAGCCCGCAAATGAAATCTAAAATTGAACCCATCAAAGGTCCCTAAAAGGACAAGGAATTCGTTCTCAAAAGTTGAGCAATAATCGAACATAAAGTGGGTCTGAAATCAACCCTTAAATTTTAGGAATTCAAGACCTAATTTCGAAGAATTTTGCAAAGAAATAGGATGAAAATTAATGGGAATAGACTAAGATAAGTTAGATAAGATTATTTTAACCTATGTGGATGATTTCCAACTTTTTCATCTCTTTAAGCTCTCAACTTATAGTTAAAATAGTGGAAGAAGTGATAGATAATCATGTGGGTAAAAGGGATAAAAAGGATACGCATGCCACTAAAGTAGACACCTGGGGGCTAAAACGCTTATTGCTAAAACCGCTACACCACCGCTAAACTGGTCTGGTGGAAAATCCTGGGTACGACCAAAGAGACCCTAGTAACGCTAATGAGGGAACCACTTTATCGGCCATTAGGTGTTACACCGCACTACAACCAATGAGCAAGAGCTATTAGAGTGGACAATGGGCACTAAAGTTGCCCAATATGTGCTTAGGCGGACATACCAGGTTCCATGCACCATATTTTTTCCCAGTCCAAAATGAACTTTGATCGGGTGTTCAGGTGCTCGGGATGCATTAGTAACATAACCCGAACTAGGGCCTGGTCATGTCGGGTATCACAAGTCCATCCAAGACCAAAGACCACCCCCAATACCCAAAAAATTAACCTCCCTACACCCCATATTGGATGAATTTTAAGCATATAAAAAGATAAGGTAATGCTAAATTAAAAACGTGATAAAAAGTCTAAAATCAAAACCAAAAGCAATACCTAATTAACATTCTAATACCAATACCAATTGTAATACTAATACCGATACCGCCCATGCCCATAGTTGTCAAAAAAATCCTCTAACCAGAATCATAGAATATCTAGTCGGGATATGTCCCCAACCATAGCTAAAACCAAAACCAAAGAAAAAAGAATGACATACAAAAATCCATAGCATGAATGGAGCCTTCCGGGGTTTGGAAACTAACCACTTTAGTTTGGCTCAAAAGTTGTCCCCGCATCTCCAAGTCACTGAGCAGGAGTAGAAGTATGGTCGGTTCCTGCATCGTGTGCGGATACAGTGCCCAATTACAGTTAGCAGGGTGAATGATAGCATGCAGCTCAGTGATAGAGATAAAATAATATCATTAAGTCAAAACTACATCAAACTAATACAAATAACCATATGCAGTTACATATACATATATATCTTGCTAGGATAGGGAATAATGTTTAGCATGCATATAAAAATTTTACTCGAATGGTGTAGATATGCCCTCATTAATATACCCATGAGCTATATGGGTCCAGTGTTACCCCCTAAATGCGCCTAAGTGCGTGTAGCTGTACTAACCAAAGATATCATAGATGGCCGGGGATTCCCATGTACCCTTCGCCCTCAATGATACATATATACGTCTATAAACTTGATGGATTCCCTTGAACCCCTCAAGTATATGGTCACTAAGACCAACCCTCATGTCGGTAAACATGAGTTTCCAGTGTTTGTCATTTGGACTCACACCTTCACGACTAGCTATCACAACCAACATTATTGCCCACTTAAAACATTTTGCACATAACAAACCAAGCAATTCCAGGAATAGTTATTGATGCATTATAAAGTAGTATCATCATACCGACTATAGCATACAACTAATGTATTAACCAACACCTAGGGTTTTTCCATGTACCCTGAAGACTCATTAATAAAATCACACCGGGGATTACCATCTACCCTGCAAGTTTTTCATTATATAACCATTTGGGGGATTACTATGTACCCAACAAGGTTTTAAAAAACATCCTTAATAATTTGACCATTTATACCATGCATTAGTTTCAAGAAATCAGTCAAACCAAGGAATTTGGGGTACTAACCACTTAAAAAGTCACAAGTTTAGAGAAAATTACCATTATCAAGTTCCACCGCCATTCCATGCTTGCACATGTTCAAAACCATAATTAAAACATGGAAAACCATCATTAAACCATGGGAAAACATCATTCAACATTAATCATTGAAATACCCCTAACCTCTATTTCATAACTGTAACAATACAATGAAAGCCATATATCAAAACATGTGTTTTAAGTAAATTAACAATGACGGAGGAGTAATATGCCTGAAATACGAAGAATTTGTAAGATATTGCACCCCTTGAACCCTAGATGACCACTTCTTTTAAAACCCTATCCTTAGCTTGAACAAAGAGCTTGAGAGAGAATTTTGGAGTGCTTTATTGGGAATAATGTTACAATGAAGTCTCAATAGAGGTTTTAAGTTGTGGTATCAAAAGGACATAAATTGGGAAATGTCCAGAATACATCAGCTTAAAAGCTATAAAATAACCATCTTTGGTTACGAGTCGAACCATTGACTAGTCACCACATCGTACGAATTATAGCCTTGCATCATATCCTAGACAGTGAGTTGGACACCCATACACCATCAACGTTACGACTCTATGATCCCATCCATAACCTGATCCAATGACTTATATGGTCTCATTGTAACAAACACATTACCTTAAGTGGTCAGACGCTAGAAAACCTATGACATCACCCCACGATATGTAACCTATCCTCATGGTTCTTCGTTAGCCACTCATACTAAGAGAAAATTTAAGCCACTAAGTTAGTAATTTGGTTAAGGTTTTTCCAAACGAATCGTCACCATCCTTAACGATTCATACCACCAAGTCATAACCAAGACAAATATCCTAACTAGCATCCATTAGACACCTAACTAATAGGGTTACCTGACCCATAAGGAAGCCATATGATTCATATGGTCAAGTCGTAATCAAGGCATTGAGCTCAAAGCTCAAGAAATTTCCAAGAGCAAAAAATCCGGGGTGTTTTAGTTTGGAGTATCGTACACGCAAATGAACTATGCTACCATACAAAATTTGATGTTTGGTACTAAGCTGAACAATCAAATCTTTCATTGGAGGTTTTTTCGACTAAGTATGGGGCATACATATATAGTTCCATTTTTCACATAATCCGCCTAATAGCACAAACGAGTCCTAATGCTACAGTACCTGAACCAAGGGTTCCCCTAGCCTAAAATAAACATTCCAAAGCTAATGGCAATGTTGAAATTATCATTCGAGGTCATCTACTATGAGTTTTGGTCTGAGACCAAATCATAAAAAATGAATGCTCTGAACTAAGGAAATGGGCCTAAAATCCAAATGAATTCTTTGATAATCAAATCAATAGTACTACAAGGTCATAAATCACCTGTAGCCATTGTCGAAAGACTTGAAACACTGGAAATACATTCAAATATAAACTATTAAATAAAATTTTGTCCTTAAAATCAAGTTGAAAAGGTCTCTAAAAGTTTGAAAGGAGGAGATACTGAGGCCACGTACTCTAATCATGACTCACTGATAACCTCCACGAAGAAACAACACTTCCCACGGATTTTACTATTTGTATCCCTTTTTCTACCAACTTGCTTTCTTTCCTTCTCAAACAATCTTGACTTAACCTTATCCACATACTGGCCACCAATATTCCACCAACTGGATCAATAAAGGCTGGTGCATGCAAATTTAAACCACAACACACTGACCAACATAATTAAGCAAATACTCATCCAAGCCAAAGGCAAACGAAAACGTGATCCTTGCAACCTATTCCTAAATTCAAATATAACTTTCTTTTGCCTTTTTAAACCTATTATCCACTCTAAACCAAGAAGAAAGTCACCCAAGTCTTTTCTATTCAATTCCATCACACTATCTATGAAGACTAGAAGTTGATCCACTAAAAATCCATGACGGAAAACATCAAAACAAGGCCATAAGATGATACCTAGGAATAGAAATTGATATAACAAAGGTCTACAATCTATGCAGACGCTACAACCAGTCATAATGACAATCAAAATTGGTAGCCAGGAGTCCAAAGCATAACCACTCACCATTAGACGATCTCCTTCAGTATTTTCCATCAAGAAAGGATGAATTCATGTTGAATCCAACTCATGTATATTACTTCTGTTGTGTAAATAATCCAAAAATTCCAACGATAACTGGAAATCATGGTCATGACTGAAGGAACAGACACCGAATCCATAAACTTTTATTTGATCATTTATCAACCACAATCCATCTAAACTGAATAACACCCAATAGGCAATTACAGAGTAGATTGATCTACCTATAAATCAAATACCAACTAAGAAAAACCTAAAAATGAAAGATACACCCATACTATACAACACCAAACTAAATTATTGACACGAATAATTAATTGTTCGATCAGAATTACCCAAACAAAATAGTAGGATTGGTAAGCATCCACACTCCTAATTCATTATAACATCTAAATCATTGTTCCTAGGTGTTTAATCCAAAACTGAGCGAACGAGTCTAAATTAAGGCCAACTACTCAAATTGACCTTAATATCTAAATTAAACCTATTCTTACAGAATCAAGCTAAGCCAAAATCAAAACATAGTTAGAGAACAAATTCACAATGGAGGATAAATTACCGACTAAAAACAAAAACAAAAAAATCCATATTTTTTGGAGGGCATGAACCCCAAAAACATACTCAAGAACTACCAAGGTTGTCACTACACTAGTAATAGCCAAAAATCTAGAACCTTGGAGAAATGAGACTTTAGCTAGAAAATAATAAATCTCATACTCCATCTTGACAACGAATAACCAATTCACCAAATTAGGAAATGGTCACTCGTACTCCATCTATCTAAACACCACAAAGACAAGAACCACATTAAGAACAGAGTATCTAACTCCAAACTATTACCAAAAGCAAACTATTACGTGAATATGAACCCAATAAACCTGCAGGACAAATCAAAGACTAATCACTATAAACATCAAAACCCCTACCGAGTGATGAACTAGTCAATTAGAAGGATCGACCCTAGCCTAGTTAACCTCAGAAATGGGCTACACAATATAATCACCAACTCTAAAACAACAATTGAAGCATGGAAAGACAACATAACTTCAATACCATAATTAACTCCATAACCACTTCCATAGACAATAAAAGAGGAAAATTACAAACCTCACCTCACCATAGGAGTGAAATCATCCAACCAACTTGCTGTCTAAGCTAATGAATAAAAAACCTGAGAAAAGGAAATCAAACTATATACTAAGGGGTCGTTTTGTGTGTGGTACTAAATCAAATAGCCTCGGGATAAAATAATAGTCCCAGGATAAAATTTTTAGTACACCGTTTGGTTGTCAAGGTCAGGATAACTTATCCCACCATTAAAACAGTAGTAATGGGATAAGTTATCCCATATGGATGGTGGGATAAGTTATCCCGAGTAATCCCGGGATAACTAATCCCAGGATTAATTATCCCTGGATATCCATTTTCCAACAAAATAACCCCTAATAGTTTATCTATCTACCAAGTGAGGATCGATCAGAATCAAATAATGACAATAATAATAATAGGAATATAAACATCAATATAAATGATAAGTGGTACAAAAAATAAAATTGAATAACAAATACCACTATAGGGCCACAAAAAGGCCAATATGGCAAGTTAAATGGGACTCGAACCAAAGTTCAACACCCAAGGGGAAAATATCAATACTAATCTACTCCATCAACTAATAGAAAAGATAATCTACGATCGACAGTCATATATCATGAACTTTATATTGAGATACACAATGATAAATATAAACCTATCAAGACCTACAATCCTCTATGGGTATGAAAACTCTAATATGCTCAAATGAATAGTAAAGATAGGAAATAAAAAGTCGCACCTATCATTCTAAAACCCAATGTCACATGTCTAACATGCCCGAATAAGAAAAAATCTGAATGGGTTAAAAATCATGTAGAATATTAGAATCATCAACTAAGTCACTAAGCGCATTATCTATAATCGATGGGGCCACAATACTATGAGACTGATATAAATAATTTAAATGAAAAATAATCCCACATCGGACTGATATGAATAAGTTAAATGAAAAATAATCCCACATCGGGAATACTTTCTGGACCTGACCAATCTCTTTATAGTCATAACAAGCCCAGAAGCCCTAACCTAGCAAAATATATGAGTTGACCCCAACTAGCTGACCAACTAATGACCATCCTCCCGACAGTGATAACATACCTCAATAACTTTAGGTTTTTGAGGATTATATGCTAACCTAGTCTTAAAAACTAACTCGAATACGGGGCACTCTCTAGACTAATATCCAATCTCACCATAACCACAACAAGCTCTTAAAATACTTTGAAGTGCTACCCCTCATTATCCTAAATGAATGCAACAACTTGAAGTCCTTTACCAAAAATTCTACAAGGAACACTACTCGTTGTGATCAGCATGATTAATATAAGAGGTACCTATCATCTAAAATGTTACCTGCATAGAACCGATAGGCTACAAGTAAAGGTGACCTCTACTAGGAGGAACCTCACTTGTTGATGGAATACCAACTGCACTATATTTATGACTTGGAATCGTATCGCCATCTCTATAAGTATTAATACATTCTCTCTCTATGGACATCATATGATCAATAATTCTGGAAAATGGAATACACAGCTGCTATTAAGTGCTCCAATTCCAAATAGAGTGGCAATGCAAATCCTCAAATAATCTAGACACCATGTCATTCTCTAAAGTATATAGTATAGGAATATGTCTGGCCCTTTTAAAAAGCCAATATTGTACTCTGAATCTAACAAGGAACATTACTGAACACTAATAAGCCCAACATTATCCTGAGAACTGCTCGAAGAACCAAATGTCATCTCAAGCTGTGAGGTATCCACAAAATGACTGGGATCCCTAATGTTTAAGCTTAAAAGAGTGAAGTAGTCACAAACATTATCAGATCCTGGTCTATCCCTAAATCCTATAACAAATGCTAAAGATATTTGACATCATTCCCTAACTTCCTAGTTTGATACTACATTGTAGCTCTAAAAATATATGTCAAAGTCTCATCTATATCTATCTAAAACTTCACGTTATCCATCTGGGACAGAACAGAGTCAAAGAATGTACTTGAGGTTCGTAGAAATATGGACACAAGATAAGGAGTTTATAACAAAATTTCCTAAGAATTCCTCGTAGACTCCAAAAGATAGGTTACGAACGCCTTCGAAATAATCTGCAAGACTAATAGATAATTAGCTCTTGCATCAACACACTGGTAAACCTAGGCTTTGATTTTAATTTATCACAACAAAATTTCTCAAGTCATAATAATACCTACTATAACCCAGTTGTAGGTAAGCCTACCCGTATTATGAAACTATTAATAATAGGCTACCAAGATAGAATGAAAGAATAATGTTGAAAAACTATAGTTAAAGTGTAAAATATATAAAATAACCAAAAAACCTGATGGAATCAGTACAAGATCTTCTAATGTAATATGATTACAAAATGAGATTCTTAGTGAATATGTTGATACAATCCATCTTAGAATACAACATAGAGATTAGTCTTGTACATAACATGTCGAATAGTAAAACTCCACATGCCAGGATCTCACCGTACATCTCTGAACCGTAGTTTCTCCCCATGATGCACACAATAATGCTGAGAAACTGTAATACAGTCTCCAAGCTACAGAAGTTTAATATCATTAAAAAACATATGGTACTCATTAGGCAACTGCCGACTGAGCTCTAACTATAATGTAAAAATAATAGCATGTAAGCAGGAATGTAAACTACACCCAAATATCCTATAAACCACGTAATAAAGTTAATGAGATAATAAGGATGAACTATCCAATTCTAGCCATACCCGGGACCTTAAGAACTATACCATATTTCACTGGCAATTATACGAATAAAGTATGTATATATATTTATATATATATATATATAAACACAACTAAGAAATAAATAAATAACAGGAATAAATAAAAGGGGGGATACACGGTAATACCATAACTACTATAAATAGGTACATATATATCAACAAGGTTAACTCAAGGTACAACCTAAATAATCACACTAGCATCTAAAGGCTTCCCAATCATATTACGAACTAGAACTAACATAATCAGGGTCTAGAACCATAACACCTAATCATGGGATAATCATGCATATTAAAATAACTAAAAAATTAAGAAATTAGAATCATACCTCAAATCTCAATACCAGTCCAATAATCATCCTATCACAAACTATCCTTAACAATAATAACAATATATAGTAACCAACTAGTCTTGACAAATAATACCTAATTAAGCTTTTCATAAACCACCATCATCAAAGGCTTAGAAGTTTCAACCAATACTCATCAAAAAATAATCAAATTCGATACCTATGCAATCTCCCATAAGGATGATAATTAAAATCACTATATAATATATTACCGAAAGTACTCATATCTACACCTATGCAACCCCCAAATGGTTGATAGATATAGGCCATACAGGTGATAGGAAATACACGTGTAACAATGAATTACATGTAAATCAATAATACCATTATTTATCCTAAGTATAATAATATAACCCAGTGTATACACCTGCTCTAGCTCGATGGTTTGCATTGATAGGACCTACGACAATCTCTCTTCTCTGACACGATGGCTTATAGATGAAGGGACCCCTACGGGTTTAAAAGTACCCATATACATCGACCTGGTCCTGATCCTTGGTTTTCAATAGCTATGATCATCATCAATCAACTCTTTTTTATACCATATACATTTATATATACATATAAAATAAACATGCTAGAATCATGGCCTAAAGAGTGAATGTCCATAAATCCATTGGTTGGTGTATAAGACTAAATCATTATAATTTTGTAGAAAGGGTTAGAATCTCTCTCGATTGAGGTAAATAGTTGTAGCAAAATTATGGACTATAGTCTATCTCGGTCACATCTATAAAACATCATTTTAAGTCTCAAGGACACATAAATAATGCATTAAAATGGCATGACTCCTATTTTGAAATAATCCAATTTAAAACTAAAATGTGGTTATAATTCCATTTTTATAAAAAGTAGTAATAAAACCATATTTTTAGTTGAAATCGTACCATTTACTATATAAGTGATCATGAATGTACCAAATATATTCATGCCATCACCATTATCCAAACAGTATGATTATAAGCATCAATATTTCTATGAACTATGACCACTTCTTTTACATAGATAGGATACTTCCCAAAATCCAATCATAATCATAATCACGGCCTTGGATCCTGTACTATATTTGGCATAAACATAAGATATAATCCGAGACAAACCATTACAATTCATCGAGTAATGTATTAGTCATTATACTAAAGTCTTATAAGTCTCAAAAATACCTAACATTACTATCCACCTAAGGTACTAAGATCATTAAAAACCAATCAGTATTTCACCCAAAGTGTCAGTTACCCTTCTTGCCCTCGAATTCATAATTTAGGCTAAGTCAGGGTGTTGTACCCATAATAAAATCCTAAAAATGCTATCTAACATTTAACAGATTTAAAATACTCTCTCAAGAAGAAGAGTAGACACCAGCGTACCTCGATGCCGAACCACAACCCTTGAGTTACCCATAAATTATTCGTCTTTACTCTACTATCTCAATTTTTTTTCATGCTATAAAAATAGTAATCTAGACAATATTAGGAGTAAAATGAGACCTATATTTTTATATTATGGATTGGGTCAAATTTCTGGTCAAGAATAAGTCTGTGGGACCTGCCAATAGAATACAAAGTTGAACCCATCATGAGGTCCATTGAAGGAAAAAGAACTTGGGCTAAAATGTTGAACATAGACAAAGCATAAATTAGGTCTCAAGTCAACCCTTAAATTTAGTAATTCAAGACCTAATTTTTATGAATTTTACTAAGAATTAGGATGGAAATTAACGGGAAAATTATTGGGAAATGACCTAGAAGAATTACGTTACCTTACCATAAATTATGTGGATGATTTCCCACTCTTTCCTCTCTTTGAGCTCTCAACTTTGTATAAAAATGGTGGAAGAAGTGATAGAAGATGGGTTACAGGAAAAGGCTATGAGTGCCACTTTAGCGGACACCTAGATACTAAAGTATCTACCAATAAAGCGACAACACAATCGCTAAAGTGGTTCAGTAAAAAGTTATGGGTTCCGATGAAATGGCCCCAATGGTGCTAAGCTGCTACAGAGCACTACTTCCAATGGGCTAGGGAGACTAAAGCAGCCCAGTAAGCGCTTAAGAGGAGCTAATTGGTTCCATGCACTAGATTTTGACCTAGTCCAAAATGGACTTCGACTGGGTGGTCAGCATTTATTTGGAACCCCATGTGTGCAAATGAACTATACTACCATAAAAAATTCAACATTCTGGAATCACCAAATTATTTAAACTTTAATCTGGTATTGTTTTGACAAAATGTGGGGTTGTAATACCCCGTACGTTTCCTTGCTTAAATTTATCCCTAGAATGAAAAAAAATTGCTTCAAAGATAAATAATATTTATTCCACGTTGAATTTTCAAGATTTCAACTTTTCATTGTGTGGGAAATTGAAAAAGCTTTCCATCGACAACAAATTGTCCCTATTCTGACACTCAGTAAATGAGTTATGACATTTTTAAGTTGACAGTGTCCCAACTGAGAAACCACCGTGTTACAGTGAAGGATTATTTCATAATTGTAAATTCCAGTGGACCTTCAAATTCTGATTTGGCGATTTCCAGTATCTCAAAGCGATAGTGGCGCATCGCGCCAGTAGCCAAAATGGCAAAAAAACTATAGGGCACCACGATAGCTCCACATCACAGAGAATGCTAGTTCCCACTCGTCCTTTTCCAGTGAACCACCGCTATTCTGGCGCGTTGCGGTGGCCAAACAAATTGGGAAAAATTTTGCATTTTTTAGTTCAGACTTGAAGTTTAAAAGGGGCATTTTTGTTAATTTCCAACGCCCCAATCCGTCAAAACATAAGATTTAAGTTTAGTCTAAGTACTTTATACTCATTATTCATCATTCTCCCCAAAAAATTCCTAGAAACCAAAAGCCCCTTCTCCAAGAAATCAAATTCCACCATAGATTCTCCAAGGAACCTTGAGATTAAGGATTCCCAAGACAAGATAATCAAGAACTCATCATCAAGAACTCAAATAGGAATCCATTGTTCAGGAATATTCATGTAATCATCAATCAAGGTATGTAGGGTTTATGAACAAGGATCTCCTTCCATCCTTGTGCCCAAAACTAGGTATTAATTACAAATTAATATGATTTTGATTGATTATTCATGAGATTTGAATTACGGTTCGTACCAATTATTGTTTTTTACAAGATTTTGAGATTTCAAGTACTTTTTCACTAAAGTAAACTCAAAAGTAGAGATTGAAATACTCCCTGTGGGCTCTAGAGCTAGGTAGTAGCATCTTTTACCATTAAAAGGGTCTGGGGATCCCACACTTATTCTTGGTCATGCTCCTTAGCTCTATCTCTGGTACTCAAATTTTCCATCAACCTCTGAATCAAAACAAAAATAAAAACCATGCAAATTAAAATCTAAAATACTTAAAATAAAGCCTATCTTAACTTGGGTTTGCTCCCAAGCAACAACTGATTTAGTGTTTCCATGCAACCCAAATTAACTTTTTCCTTCACCTTGAGGATATAAATTTCCCCCAAAACCTTGCATCCATCATTTGATCTGCTCATAGGGTGGTGTTACAAAGATGAAAGAACCAAGTAATGGATGGTGCATGGTAAACCAATTGGACTTGTAGTTAGGCATGTTTTAGTGTTGCTTGTCTAGTGTAAATTTAAGAATATAGGATTCTTGTTCCTCATCTTCATACTCTTTAACTTTTTCAGATGACTGTAAATACATGTTATTATATGTACATAATGTAGAAAAGTGCTTTGAATGAGACCTAACCACTCCCACTTCAAGATTTACACCATCCACCACACATTCACTCTTTTACACCTTCTCAATGTCAATCTAATGAAAAAGATAACAGTTGAATGCCTAAAATACTTGTGTCTGCTCCACATATTAGATAGTATCTACCTAATCTAATGAAGGTCCCAACCACTCGCTTCCCTAAAAATTTAGACAATAACCCTCTTGGTGGGTCCTTCAAAAAAACAACAAGAATCATCATCACTGGAAAACCATTTGTCCCCAGATTACATATCACGAAGTGTGATAGAAAAGTTAAAGAAAATAAAAAGAAAAAAAATACTAATCTATCATATAACCCAAAATCGAGACTTTTTTTATAGGCATCTCAAGTCCAATAACTATCGAAGATTGCCCCGCTAACCCCACCAAACCATTATATTAATCCACCATCATCGGATAACTCAGAACATATAAGAAGATAACAGAAACAAAACTAACATTTACAACTTAAGAAAGTGTAGTCATTCCATTCATATCAACATTCCATATTCAATATACCCAAGTGTATAGTCATCCATAAAACCTCTACAAATCTGATTTCTATTAACTTGTTGGGACACGCCCCAGACAATAGCTAAATATCGAGTCTAAAACCACTCTATAACATAAATAAAGAGACTATCAAATTAATGCCTTCCGAAGGATGTAAGCTGACTACTTCAATGATACCACACGAACCGTCTGAACACCTGTCACTGCATAAAAAGAAAATAAGAAGCTCTGTCCCCCATTTCGCATGGGGACAGAGCGTTTGGGGACGGTTAGTGGTTGGAGCGCTAGCATGTAACTCAACGGTAAGGATAAAATAATGTTAATATTCAATTCCAAGGCAAACCATCATAAGCCTCCACATTCATATAGACATGTACATACATAAGGATATATTAAGTGTCAAACGATAACAAGACCATATCATGCATCTCAAAGCATTCAAGCACCAGCAATAAAGTTGAGGACATAAACCATCCACCGCATAGGCTATCTCGATCAAGAGAACTCTAACCTCAAGCCATGTTATTAAGCAAGTGGACTCTAACAACAAGCCCATCGCATTAGTCAAGTGGACATTAACCATAAGCTATTTCATTGCGTATACGGACTCTAACCACGGGCCCTTTCATTATGTAAGTGGACTCTATCCACAAGTCATTCCATTGCACAAGTGGAATCTAACAACAAGCTATCACATCCATTACTAGTCGACATTGAGCCTCTAGCCCATTATCCATTCATTCATATCACACCACTCACATTTGGGGACTATAACCCACTTAACTATTTAAAAGCCATGAAGACCACAATTCAATATCATACATGACCATAAGGTCTTCATTAAACATATATAAATCAAACACTGTAACAATCCAATGCATTATTTTCAAATATCATCCAAGCCAAATTGTGGTCATCAAAATCTTTTTCAAATTATTCATTAAAACTCTTGCACAAAACATTTATTCAAACATAATTCAATTTCATACTAGGGACTCTAAACCCATTTTCTTTAACCAATAAAACCTCCAAGGGCATCATTTAACTAATTACATGGCTGACAAGGCCTCAATAATATCATTTTCCAAGCATTCTTACTCAATAATCCATTGCCTTAGGTCAAAATTCTATTAGCAGGAAACTTGTAATTTTTCTTAGACATTTTTCACAAACACCTTGAAGGCATAGCTTAACCATGAAAAAAATTCAAGTGAAAACCTTCAATATTAGGGTTACTTAAGACCCAAATTTCAAAACACAATAAACAAGCATCCAAATGTGCAAACCATCACAAAAATATGTAAAATCATAAGTTTAAACCAACCGATCACTTTAGATTAAAAACCCTTATCATTTATCTCAAAATCCATCATTAAAGATTCATAAACAATATTTAAATAACATGGTATTTGAGAAATAATTACAGGGGAAGTGTCGCATGTCTTAAACAAGATGATTTCCCAAAGAAAGTTGACTCCTTTATTGCTTCTGGATGAACCTCCCTTGGAACACTAGCCTCCAATCCTCAAAAGTGTGTATAAGGGAGTATTTGGGTGGTTTTGATCTTGCATAATGAGTGTTTAGGAGGCTACAATACATTAGTGTGGGGACTTAAGGGTTTTGGGGTGGGAAATGTCCACATAGATCCTGACTTAAAAACCAAAAGTCACTTCCTAGGTGGGTAGAACTCACATAGCTCAACTATATCCTAGGGTTCGATTGGTACCCTAACTCGTACCCTAGGCCTCACCAAGGACCCTTCCACTGACCAAGGTATGACCATTCACATATTACTTGTACCCAAGGGTAAAAATGGTACCCTAAACCATATCCCTAAATTATACCTAAAACAATTTCACTAGGCCAACTTAACACTCTATATAACTAAGTAGTGTACGACTCGTACCCTAATAAACGACCATGAGGGGGCTAAGTCGTATCTTGGAAAGTGTATAACCCTTATCACACTGTCTAGCATACAAGAGAGGGTCACTAAGTTTTATCTAAGGGTACGACTAGTACCCTAGAGTTCTACCTCGTCCAGAAGCTTCAACTAATTAAATTTTCTAAGGGTCCAAAGCCTAGGTGTTTCAATTCCCGTTTGAATCATTCATCCTCGAATGAATGGTAAGGCAAGTACAATCACGTGATAACACATTATTACACATCAATATTACCATTAACCAAGTTAGAACACAAAAACACACAATAAGGATGAAACACATGTCATGATAATTATCATTCAACTATTCATTTAATTGTCCTTGGGACTCTAACCCATTATCTATCAAAAAACATGCCAATTTAAAATTTAGGGACTTGAATGCATGGCCTATCAAAGACATAAATCAAGTTAATAAGGTCAACACATACCTCAATCATAAGTTTCTGGAATAGAAAACAAATAGGGATACTTAGACTTTATCTCCTCTTCCACTTCCCAACAAGCTTCCTCAAAATTTTGATTCCTGCATAGAACCTTTACCAAAGCCACCTCTTTTGTTCATAACAGGCGAACATGATGATGTAAGATCCTCATGAGGACCTCCTAATTTGACATAAAGTCTTAAATACCAATGTCTTCAAAGGCAACAACTAACGAAGGGTCACCATACATTTTTCAACATGGACACATCGCATACCGGATAGATGGATCTTTAACTAGAGGCCATTTCAAATTCATAAATGACATTACCAATCCTCGTCAGAATAAAATAGGGACCAATATATTGGGGACTCAATTATCCCTTCTTACTAAACTGCATTACTCCCTTCATGAGAGAAACCTTCAACAATACCTAATAACTAATAATTAACTCAAAATCCCTTCTCCTCACATCCATATAGGACTTTAAGAGACTTTAAGAAGCTCTCAACCTATCAAAAATAACCTTCATGTTTTCCAAGGTTTGATGAATCAAATCGGGGCCAAACAACTTACCCTTTATAACATCATACTACCCTATAGGAGATCAACATCTTCTACCATAAAACACCACAAAAGGAGCCATACCAATGATAGAGTGGTAGCTATTATTAGAAACAAACTCAATCAGGGTTAAATGCTCGTACCAGCTACCACCACAATTAATTACACAAGTACAAAACATACCTTCCAATTTTTGGATAGTCCTCTCCACCTATCCATCCATTTACTTGTGGAAAGTGGTACTAAGGCATACCTTAGTGCCCAAACCTATACGAAACTTCTTCAAAAAATATGATGAGAATGAAGCACCATGATCCAAAATTATAGAAAGCAGAGCACCATGCAATTTCACTTTTTTTGCAAGGTACAACTTAGCATAATCCTCCATGGAATAACCAGTTCTTATAGGCAAAAAATGAGCAGACTTGGTTATTCTATCCATAATAACCCAAATAGAATCACACTGATTTCATGACTTGGGATGACCAATGATGAAATCCATATTAATCGCTTCCCACTCCATTCGAGCAACTCTATCTCTTTATACAAATCATCGGGCCTCAAGTACTCAATTTTCACTTACTGACACACCATACACCCATAGCTAGCCACATCTCGCTTCATATTATTCCACTAACAAAACTCCATAAGATATGGTACATCTTTATAGAACTGGGATGAATAGCATACCGAGACTAATGAGCCTCGACCATAATCCTTTCCCTCAATCCATCAACATCGGGAACATATAGCCTACCTTATTACCTCAAGACACCATCACCACAAATAAAAAAGTCAACAACCTTTTGTTGACCCATATTACTCTTAATATTCATCTAT
Source organism: Capsicum annuum (assembly GCF_002878395.1). Classification (NCBI taxonomy): domain Eukaryota; kingdom Viridiplantae; phylum Streptophyta; class Magnoliopsida; order Solanales; family Solanaceae; genus Capsicum; species Capsicum annuum. The sequence continues at coordinate 113,654,161 of NC_061113.1, read as the reverse complement.
TTGGGATCCAACCTTTGTTTTTCCTTTACCTAACAACAAGACACGGCTACGATACTGGATGCATGAATGCACCACCATCCCCTAAGTCTGAGATACAAACTCCAAGACTAGTGAATCGGTGAATATCCTTCAATGACTCCTGCTTATCCTCATAGACATGAGCTAAACTACCCATAGATAACCCACTAAGAGTATCAACAATATTGTTAGCTTTACCTGGATTGTAATTGAGACTCATATCATAGTCCTTCAATAACTCAAGCTTTCTCCTTTCCTTGAGATTCAACTCTTTTGGAGTAAACACATACTATAGGATGTTATGATTGAAAAATATGTCAACATGAACCCCATAAAGATAGTGACCCCAAATCATCAAAGCAAAAACCACGTCCAATAACTCAAAATTATGAGTAGGGTAGTTTTTCTCATGAATATTCAATTGTATTGAAGCATAGACCACCACCCTTCCTTATTGCATCAACACACAATCAAGCCCATTACGAGAAGCTTAACAAAACACTACAAATCCATCATTACCCTCGGCCAAGGTCAAAACTGGAGCCGAAGTCAATTTATCTTTCAACCTTCTAAAACTACTCTCACACACATCCAACCATAAGAACTTGACCTTCTTATAGGTCTACTTAGTCAATGGAGAAGTTATCATCAAGAAACTCTTTTCAAATCTTCAAGAGTAACTGGCTATACCTAAGAAGTCTTGAATATTGATTGGAGTTATAGGTCTAGGCCATTTCTTATTTACAATAACATTTTGTTAATCCACCATAATCCCTTCACTAGAGATTACATGACCAAGAAAAGTCACAACCTTCAACTAAAACTCACACTTAGAGAACTTGGCATATAAATGATGGTCCTTCAAGGTTTGCAACACAACACGATGGTTACAAATATGATCCACCTCACTCTTAAAATAAACAAAGATATCATCAATGAATATAATGACAAACAATTCAAAAGTAGGTAGAAGACCCTATTTATAAAATAAATCAATGACTCCAAGGCATTGGTCAACCCAATAGACATAACTAGGAACTCATAGTGACCATACCGGGTCCTAAAGGTAGTCTTAGGGATATCTACTTCCCATTCTTTAGCTGAGTATAACCCATTCTAAGATCAATCTTAGAGAAATACTTGTGCCTTAAACTTGATCAAATAAATCATCAATCCTAGGTAAAGGATATGTATTCTTTATGGTCACCTTATTGAAATAACAATAATCAATCCACATTCAAAGAGAACCATCCTTTTTAGGCCCAAACAACATCGGAGCACCCCAAGAAGATACACTAGGAAGGATAAAACCTTTATCTAATAGGTCCTACGATTAATACTTAAGATCTTTTAGCTTTACCGTAGCCATTCTATAAGGATGGATAGAAATAGGATGAGTGTCCAAAACAAGATCAATCCCAAAATGAATTTCCCTATCGGGAGAAATACCAGGAAGGTTATCGAGCAAGACCTTGGGATAATAATTAACTGCAGGAGTGGATTATAGTAAATGACCTTTTGAGTTATAATCTTTAACTTGGACCACATGATACAAATACCACATAGAAATTAATTTTTTGGCTCTAAGATATGAGATAAACCTCTATTTAGGAACTAAAGAACCACTTTCCCATACACTGATTAGCTCAATAGGGAATTTAAATGTTACCCTATGGGTCTGATAATATAAGGAAGCATACTACAAATGCAACCAATCCATCCCCAGAATAACATCCAAATAAATCATGTCTTATTCTATCAAGTCTACAAGTGCTTCTTTACTACCAACAACTTGCCCACACCCCATAGACTCTTTTAATAATCATCGAGTCTCCTACCGGGGTAGACACAACCTGATATACAATAAAGACCAAAGTTAAAATTTACAACCACAAATAGGGTCATATAAGAGATAGTGGACCTCAGATAAATCAAACAATACACATCATGGGAGATTAGACTTAACATACCCATAACAACATTAAGAGATATCTCAGAATCTTTTCTAGTGGCAGGTGCATACAACCAATTCTGGCCAGTGCCGATACCAAAAACAAAAGAAGAAACAAAAGTCGCACCCTTCGGTGCAAGAGCAAATGAAGTAGTAATAGGGGCCTTATTAACCCAAGAAGTCACTAGAGAGAGGAACTCTCACTCTATGTGCCTTATTTTACCACATATAAAATATTTGTTCCTTTCCTTATCATACAAGCCACAGTGATGCTAACTACAGAACCTTCAAGGAGGGTATGATGGAACAAACTAATATCCACTAGTCTAAAATTGGGCACTCTATGCTCAGAACCCATGACCAAATTAAGGTCGATGATCACCCAATGGTATCAGTTGAGGAGCATTAGTTAAGGAGAAAAAATCAAAACTCCCTCACTTATTTCTTGGCTAGTTGCCACTATCTCTACTCTTTTGCTCAGTAGGGCAAATACTTAACCAACCTAGAGATGTCCACATCATTAATCAACAAAGTCGAGTTACTCTCAAAGACAAACTTATGAGAAAACCTCCAGGGAAACATCCTCATTTGAGCCCTCATATCTTACAGAATACCCAAAGCATACATAGATAATTGGTTAAAACTCATGGAATACTCCTTAATAGACAATTTTCATTGCTTAAGATTAACAAACTTCTTCACCTTTTTTCGCTCAACTCTAGAGTAAAGAAATGATTTAGAAAAGTATTAGTGAAGTCCTCCCACAAAAATGACTCATCAATATCACCCCTAGTCTGCTCCCACCTCTCATACCATTTGTATACCACGTCCTTCAACTAATAAGATGCAATTTCCACCCCTTACACATTCGTGGCATGCATGACGCTAATAAAAAATTTCATCTCATCCAATAAACCTTAAAGATATTTCACCACCTTAACATAAATGAAGGTTAGAGGCTAAAAAATTACCAACTGAGAAATCATATGAATCAACTAATGAAACTCAACATTTGAAACGCCAGCCTATAAAGTTGTAGGAGAAATCGAGGGAATCAATTGAACTCTAAAACCATTAGGTAACGAACCCCTAGATAGAGTATAGACTCCATAAGTATAGCGAGTCCCATCAACATCGTCTCCAGTTTTGATAAAAGGGTTTACAGGAACTTCAGATCTTCTTAAAGGCATAATTTAAAAGACAAGGAACTAGAAATTAGGAGGACCAAGACCTTAATCTATATCTCGAGATAAGAAAAAAAGAATGTGAAATATTCCTAAATACCTTATTACCTCTTCTTATAAGTGTGGTATGCTACACACCCATAATAGAGAATTTACTCGACAGGTCTTTGTCGACACCCAGCCGACCATGAACCTGGATCTAATACTAACTTAACACAAGTAAAAACCATTCCTTGTCATATGGGTATCTCAAGCCCAACAAGGATCAAAGATCTCCCTACTACCCCACCTAGCCATCACATCAATCAACCAGCATCGAATAACTCCTAACTTATTAGAAGGTAGAAGAAACAAAACAAACATTTATAATTTAAGAAAGTCTAGTCATTCCATTCATATCAACATTCCATATTCAATCTATCTAAGTTCACTTCATCTACAAAACCTTTATAAATTCAATGTCTATTATCATGTTGAGACAAGGGCCCAAAAATTACCAAATACCAAATCTAAAATAAGTCTATAACATAAATAAAGATACTATGAAATGGATCCCTACAGAAGGATGGAAGCTCACAACTTTAACATCACCATACGAACCGCTCGAACACTTATCACTATGCAGGAAAAGAAGAATAAGCTTTGACCCCTACGTCATATAGGGACATAGTATTTGGATAATATTAGCGGTTAGAGAGGTAGCATGTAATTCAAGGGTAAGGATAAAATAATGTTATTATTCAATATCAAGTAAAACAATCATAAGCCTCTGTATTCCTACTGTAATACCTCGAGTTCATACCCTGGATATTACTCGGTGTGTATGACCCCAACCGCCAGCTAACCCATGTCTGATATCTATTATGAGCACTAAATAATATACTATACTAAATACAAAAAATAGGTTAAAATGCCATAAGGTTCAAAATCCAAAATATTGATGAATACCAACATCTGATAAGACATCTGAATCTAAAATACTATTTGAACTAGTCTAGTCTGAAAAGCACCTAACTAAACTGTCTGAAAGTGAGTTGATGGGACAGGCCCCCAACTAACTCTGACTACTGATAAACTTAATTACTAAAATAAAAGCATGCCCTCGATAGATGAGGACTTAGAACTAAATCTTCAGCTACTAACTAGATCTATCTAAGCGTGGTCAGGAACCTGAGCATCCAAATCTACGATATAAGACATCACAGTACAAAGAAAGAGTATGTGGTTAGTATGTGGAATGTAATGGAATGCTAAATGAGGTAAGGCTGAATGCAAGGGTTCATATACATGAACAATAACTGACTGAATGATATAGAGTAACTCAATTTAAGAGTTCGTGGATAACTGATACTACTTAAAATGCTGAGTATACAATAATGTGGACATACATAGATATATAATACATCTAAGCTTTTCTTAAGCTGAGTACTAAGTTCTAATATCTGAGCAACTAATATATGAAGTTACCAATTACTGAACTCTAAACTGAGACTGAAACAAAAATTGTGGGAGGTAATCATTCAACCGACATGCCGCTTTTTAAACTTATTGGGGTCTAACCTATAACCCCAGTTAGAAGGGTGGTAATACCATGCTATGGGTATGAACACTGGATGTGAGTTAACCCTAGCTAATGTGAAGAGATTTTGTCAACCATAACTAATAGGAAAACTCATAAGAGATTTGTAAACCCTTATCTAGCAGTAAGTCAATCTCAACCTATGCAGGCTACGTAGTTCTGTAACTCAAGGATTTCTACTAAGGGTCAAACCCTACACTAACTTGAATGCCCCCATCACAAGATTTTCTTGGTATTGAATTGGACTCCCAACTAAAAGACATTGAACTTATTATACTTAACTGAACTGGACTAATATTGAATTTACTAAGTTCTCCTGAGTTCTATAATAGACTGAGAGTACTACTGGTCGTGACATGACTGATATATTTTTATAACTTATATTGGCTCTAGGTAAACAGCTAAATAGTGAGTATTAAATACCTTGAAGACTCGATAGCGTGAAAAGTTAATCTTAGAAAAATCTTGAATAACATAACAATGTTCACTTGTTCATAATTCATTCATAGAGATATTTCATCAAATACTTGTAATGAATAAGCTTGTACATATACTAACATATGATGATTTCATCATTTAATTCACATGAACATTTTATCAATCACTTGAGGAGAACGACCAAATGCACATATTTATAGATAATATATAAACATGGCAACTACAATGCCCAACTTTCAATTTCTTGGGTTTAATATGTTATTCATATAATTCCCCCAAAATACTATTTTATATTCATGAATCTTATCATAATCATGTATTGATGACAAAATAAACATCTTAGATACATTAATCACTTTCTAAATTCAAGGGTTTATCAAGATATTCACATATTTATCACACATGCTATTCATTCTCATGAACTTGCACTTAAATCATGGATTGAATCCCAACTAATATCATGAACATGACTTCATTCTAATTCATACATGGAAGTTCATAATTCAACAATGTTGTAGTCCTAAAATGGATTTGTGGACTCTATGGGTGAATGGAACCCATAGATGAACACCTAACATACTTGGATATTTTAATCTTAAAGGTTCTTGGAGGATTTCTTGAGTATGTTTTGATTTCTTGAACTAGGTATTTTTGCCACTTGAGAGAGAATGTTTTATTCTTTAAAGAAAGTGAGTAAATAATGAGATATTTGGTTATTTAGGGTATGAATACCGTGTTTAGTCTAATTATAGGTTTTGAGAAATGACCAAACAACCATTGATATTAAATAACAGAAATAAAAAATCTAAATTTTTTATCCTAACATGATGCGTTACAATTGAACCGGCTTACTGGAAAGTGGACAACTGAGAACTGGGCTAATGGCATGATGTAGTGCCATCACGGTGCCTCAATGTATAGAAAATTGGGCCTTTGTGTGATGTTCCTTATCGCGGAGCAACACCAGAAAAGTGATAATTAGTGCGATCTAAACTGGAAAATACTGAGTATTTCAAAAATTTTATATTGAATAACTTATGGACTGAGAGTTAATTTAAGCTAGGGAAATATGGGGTATTACAATATCTCCCCCTTAGGAACATTCTTCCTCTAATGAGACTTACTAGGCTGAGAAATAATAATAGATTGAGTTTTCACATTGAACATGCACGGCTGAAGCATGACTATATCACTGAAATTACAGATACACTGAGTTTTCATATTGACCATGCATATTAGATACATGGAATACATGAATGAAGTTTTGATAAGCTGAGTTTTCAAACTGATCATGCTTATCTAAAGTAGGGAATACATGACTGAACTGATTCATCAATGATGACTACACATGCAACAGTAAGGAATACCAAATTCGTAACTATAAACGAATATGGAACTAAGTAAATCTAAGGAAGGCTATTACCTTAGGTTGAGAATACTGATGAACTTCAGATTATTTACTGAACATGTAAGAATGGTAACTTGAGGGCATGACTAAGTCTGAAACATGATACATGAACTGAATATCCTGAACTGAACTGAGCCCCTGAATACGTGGCTTATGACTAAGATTAGAACTTAATGGTAAACTTATGAGTACCCACAACTCTAAATAGACACATTATGTATAGAGAAATTGGAAGGTTTAGGACATAAAAGATCAGGGATCATAGTGCATCTCTACCTTGGGACACTATGTCCCTTAAAGAATGCTGGCTTGGCTGAGATACTAAAGAAAAGCTGGGACGATGCATGAGACACCTACAAACTAAATCATTACTAAATATCGGTGATCTGTAACTAAGGCATGATACATAAACTAAGTTGAATTTTCAACTACAAGTATATTCCAATTTAGGATAGGACAACTAGATGGAAAGGCAAAAAACCATCCAAATTTGTCCGCCTGACTGGTAAATTTGATTGTTGGCTTTATGCACAATTTCATACTGAAAACCTACACTTAAATTGAGCACTTCTTTTACACTCTTCCTATAAGGTTCTAATGACTTTGGGGGGGTACAAAATCTTGAAATGGTGTGAATAAGACATTTGAATAAGAAACCACAACATGGCCAAAAATTCTATAATATAGGCACTGATAACCATACCTGCTGGGTTTTAAGCTAAACTAAATTCACCCCTTAACTTAAAGCCATCATTCTAAAGTTGTGATCCACTTAATCAACAACACTGAACTGAATTGTCACCACTTTACTCTAATGTTTGGGGTAGACACTGAGGAGGGCTTTACTAATATTTCAGGTCTGACACCGAAATTGATGTCTATATAGGGAGTAGAAAAAAATTAAAGCCTCGATATCTAACAAGGCATAACATAAATATAAAAGATTCATAATGAACCCGTAACTATATTAGGAGAACTCTCCTGATCATGGTGAGACTGGAGTGCATAAAATCTTTTCTGGCATTGACCACTAGTGGTACTGAAATTAGTGCCCTGCTGAGTTGGACGACTTGATAGAACGTAAGAATGGCTATGCTGACTTCGTGGACCATCGTTAGGATATTATAGGACTCTATGACTTGACTCACCACATCCAAAAAACACATCAATATCAGCTTTACACATAGTTAGGTGATTTCTTCTATATTCTTCTCAAAGTGGATGGGTATGACCACTGCTCACACTACCCTGGGCTTTAGAGCCTGGCGCCCCATCCAAATGGTCATTCCTAAACTTTAGTACTGGTGCACTAGCTGAGGAAAAATCTCAAACTAAAGATTTTATATAAAAATGGGAACGGTTACTACCTTCTTTCTTAGGTTGATTGAAATTAAAAAAATTTGTTCTATCTCTCTAGTACTCTCTTTCCTTCTTCTTAAGCTTCTGCTCCTTAATCTATTGAGCATGGACCATTAGTCTAGAGATTTCTATCTCCTTAGTCAATATTGTAGTTCTGCACTCCTTAACTATACTAACTGATACTCCAAACATGAACTTGCTCATTCTGGACCTATTGACTGCTACTAGATGGGGAGCATACTTGGCTAATTGAGTAAACTTAAAGAAATACTCTTTCACAGTATTGCCACCTTGCTTGAGATTGATGAAATCTAACACGGTCTTCTCTCAGCTCTAAGGGATATAATCTATCTAGAAAAGTAGTAGCAAACTCTTCTTATTCTACGAGATCTACATCTGTGCCCCTTTCTACATCTAATGGTTAAACTACGTATAAGCTATATTTTTTAGCTCATAGGTAGCTAACTCAACACTCTCACTGGAAGACACTCACGTAATATCTGTGACTTTCTAAACATGATCGAGGTACTTATGTGGATTCTCTTCTGACTTAGATCCTGAGAATAGGGGAAGATTCATTTAGGTGAAGTCCCAAATCCTGGATACAGCAGTATTGGCCACTGGGTTAGCCTCAACTGTTGTTGGCCGTTCATTCTGAGCTATCACAAAATTTTATAGTGTAGTGAATGTAGCTCTGAATTTTGCATGGGAAACATACTCGTCCAGGGTATCTGCCTGAACTGGTTGAGGTGCTAACTGATTTTTGGTTATGTTTTCATTAGTCCTTTTGGGAGGCATATTTTTTAAATAAAAGAAAGAAATATATTAGACTAAGAGTTTAACTTGAGCTCATTCTCACTAATGGAACATGAATACATAATGAAGGGGAACTTTTACTAAAACATCTCATAGCCTCCGATCCATAAGTGTGGCACGCTACACACCCATACACAAGACTCTACACGATACGACATTCAGACTCCCTAGGACTCTATTGAACCTTAGGGTTTGATACTATGTTTTAACACCCTGAGTCTATACACCAGATTCTACATGATGCTTACGACCTCAAAGGACCATAAGCTAACCCATGTCTGATATCTAGTGTGAGCACTGAATAATATACTGTACTAAAGTGAAAAATAGGTTGAAATGCCTTAATGTTGAAAATCTGAAATACTGATAAATAACAACATCTGATAAAACATCTGAATCTGAAATACTGTCTAAACTAGTCTAGTCTATAAAGCCCCTAACTGAACTGTCTGAAAGTGGAGTTAATGGGACAAGCCCCCAGCTAACTCCGACTACTGATCTACAGATAAGTTTGATTACTGAAATAAAAGCATGCCCTCGATAGATGAGGACTCACTACTAAATCTGCAAATGCTGACTAGATTTATCTAAGAACTGTCAGGAACCTAAGCGTCCGAACCTATGATATGAGACATCATAGAATCAAAAAAGAGTATGCGGTTAGTACATGGAATGTACCGGTATGCTAAATGAGGTAAGGATGAATGCAAGGGTTCATATACATGAACAGTAACTGACTGAATGATATAGAGTAACTGAATGTAAAAGTACGTGGATAACTGATACTACTAAAAACACTGAGTATAAAATACTGGGGACATATTTAGATATATACTATATCTGATCTTTCTGAAGGTGAGTGCTGAGTTTTCATAATTGAGTAACTAATATCTGAAGTTACTAATAACAGAATTCTACATTTAGACTGAAACTAAAATTGTCGGAGGTAATCAATTAAATGACATGCCCCTCTCTAAATTGATTGGGGTCCAACTTGTAACCGCAGTTGGAAGGGTGATAATACTGTACTGTGGGTACTAACATTTATTTTGGGTTAACCCTAATGAACAGGAAGACATTTTATCAACCCTCACTAACAGGAAAACTCACAACAGATGTGTCAACCCTTATCTAGTAGGAAGTCATCTCAACCTACACTGTTACATAGTTATGTAACTTAGGATTGCTACTAAGGGTCAAACCCTACACTAACAAGAATGCCCCCATCCTTGGGTTCGCTCGGTGCTGAATCCTACTCCCAACTGAAAGATACTGAACTGATTATAATGAATTGGATTAGACTAATACTGAGTTTACTCAGTTCTCCTGAGTTTTGTAACTAACTGAGAGTACTACTAGTCGTGACATGACTAATACTATTCTATAACTGACACTAGATCCAGGTAAAAAACTAAATTTTCAGGTATTAAATACCACCAGGAATTGATAGCATGAAAAGTAAAGGTTAGTAAAATCTTGAATAAGATAAAAATGTTCACTTGGTCATAATTCATTCATATCGACATTTCATCAAACACTTGTAATGCATAAGCTTGTACATATACTAACATGTCATTATTTCATCAATTAATTTACGTGAACATTCTATCAATCAACTAGGGACCATGACCTAATGCACATATTAATAGATAATATATAAACATGGTAACTACAATGCCTAACTCTCAATTTTATGGGTTTAACATGATATTCATATAATACTCCCAAAATTCTATTCTATCTTCATGAATCTTTTCATAATCATGGATTGAAAACCAAATTAACATCATAGATAGATCAATCACATTGTAAATTCAAGGATTTATCAAGATATTCACATATTCATGTTACATGTTATTCAATTTCATGAACTTGTAGTTATATCATGGATTGAAACCCAACTAATATCATGAACTTGAATTCAATCTAATTAAAACTTGGAATTTCATAATTTAACAATCTTGTAGTTTTAAATAATGGATTCATGGACTATATAGGTGAAAGGAACCCATAGATTAAAACCTAACATACCTGGATATTTTAATCTTGACGGTTCTTAGAAGATTTCTTGACTATGTTCTTGATTTCATGAACTAGGGTTTTTGTCATTAGAGAGAGAATATTTTATTCTTGAGAAAAAGTGAGGAAATAATGACATATTTTGTTATTTAGGGTATGAATCTCGTGTTTAGGCTGATTTGGTGTTTTGAAAACTGACCAAACAGCCCCTGAAATTAAAAAATGGAAATTGGAAATCCCAATATTTTGCCCTAGCGCAATGAGGTACAATCACGCCAGCTTACTAGAAAGTAAACAACTAGGAACTGGGTTGATAACATGATATGGGGCCATCGTGGTGCTTCACTAGATGATAAAATGGGCCTGGGCGCAATGAGTCATTATGGTAGATTAACACTGGAAAAGGGACAATTGGGAAATTAGCTAGTGGCACGACACGGTGGTATCACGTTGGATCACTGGAAAATGACAGTTGCCATTTGGATTGCCTCCGTGATGTGCTAAAGTATAAGGTGGGACATTGTTTCACAAAAATGGCTCTAACTCTTTGCCCTGGTATTGGATTTGGGTGAATTTTATATTGATGGAAAGCAGAATGAATTTCCTATGCATTTGTAAGCTCTAAACTGGAAAATAATAAGTATTTCAAAAATTTTAAAATGGATAACTCTTGAACTGAGAGTTAATTTAAGTTAGGGAAATATGGAGTATTACAATATCTGCTCCTTGGGAACATTCGTCTTCAAATATGACTGACTAGGCTGAGAAATGTTGATAGACTGAGTTTACACATTCAACATGTATGACTGAAGCATGACTACATGACTAAAACTACTGATACACTAAGTTTACATACTGACCATGCATATTTGATGCGTGGAATACTTGACTGAAGCTATTTATAAGTTGAGTGTTCATACTGAACATGCATATCAAATTCATGGAATACATAACTAAACTGATTCATGAATGAATGACTAAACATGCAGCGGTAAATAATACTGAATTTGTAACTGTAACTTAACATGGAAAAGATTAAATGTAAGGAAGGCTATTACCTTAGGTTCAGATTACTGATGAACCTGATATCATTTACTGAACACGTATGAATGGGAAGATGATGTGGCACGACTAAGTTTGAAACGTGATACATGAACATAGTATCATGAACTGAATTGAGCACCTAAATACATGGATTACAACTAATATCAAAATTGGAGGGTCAACTTATGAGTACCTACTACTACAAATTGGACTCATTACATGTGGAGAAATTGGAAGGTTTAGGACAGAAAGTTCCAGGATTATAGTGCATCTCCCCCTTGGGACACTATATCCCTTAAAGAATGCAGACTTGGATGAGATACTAAGGTAAAGCTAGGACGATTCATGAGGCACCTTCAAACTAAATCGTGATTGAATATCTAAGATCTATAACTTAGGACAGAACTAGAACTAATGATTTTTGATGAAACGGGGAATGGTTACGGCCCTCTGACTTAGTTTGATTAAAATTGAAACTACCTGTTCTACATCTCTTGTTCTCTGTCTCATTCTTCTTAAGCTTCTGCTTATCAATCTATTGAGCATGGACCATAATCCTAGAGATGTCCATCTCCTTAATCAATATTGCAGTTCTGAACTCCTTAACCATACTATCTGACACCCTAGACACGAACTTGCTCATTCTGGATCGATTGTCTTCTACTACATAGGGAGCATACCTGGCTAACTAAGTAAACTTAATGGAATATTCTTTCACAATTGTACTGTCGTTCCTGAGATTAATAAACTATAACATGTTGTCTTCTCTCAACTCTAAGAGAAAGAATCTATCTAGAAAAGTAGTATCAAAATCTTCCCATTTTATGGGCTCTACATTTGTGCCCCTGTCTACCTTTCACTGCATAAACCACATATGAGCTACATCTTATAGCTGATAGGCAGTTAACTCAGCACTCTCACTTAAAGTCACTCCCATAATATCTATGACTTTCAAAACTTGATCGAAGAAATTTTATCGATCTTATTCTGACTTAGATCTTGAGAATAAGGGAGGATTCATTCATGTAAAGTCATGAATCTTAGATGCAGTAGCAATGTCCACTGGGTTGGCCTGAATAATAGTTGGTTTTTCATTCTGAGCTATTGTAAAATTGGCTAGAGTAGTGAATGCAGCTATAAATTCTGCATGGAAGACATGCTCATCCAGGGGATTTGGCCGAATGGGATGAGGTGCTGATTGATTTACGGTACTCCTTTTGTTAGTCCTTTTGGGAGGAATGTTCTATACAAAAAAGGAAGAAATAAATTATAATAAGATTTTAACTCTCATGCTCACTTGCACAACATAAATACTTAAAGAAGGGAAACTTTTCCTAAAACATCTCATAGCCTCTTGTAAATAAGTGTGGTGTGCTACAAACCCATGCCCAAGACTCTATGTGATATGGCTTTAAGACTCCTTAGTACTATGTTGAACCTTAGGCTCTGATACCAAGTTTGTCACACCCCGATTCTGTACCTCATATGCTACATGGTGGTTATGACCCCGATGGACCACAAACTAACCAATGTCTACTATTTGGTGTGAGCGCTGAATAATATACTGTACTAAATGCAGAAAAAAGGTTGAAATACCATAAGGTTCATAATATGAAATACTACTAAATAGCAACATCTAATAAAACATCTAATAAAACATTTGAATCTAAAATATTGTCTGAACAAGTCTAGTCTGAAAAGCCTCTAACTGAATTATTTGAAAGTAGAGTTGATGGGAGTTGATGTGCCCCATGGAAAAGAACAGAAAAAACAACCATGTGGTTGGTGAAGTTTACACCTACTAGACTAAGCCAAATAAACTAAAAACAACAATGAGAAAAACTATTTGTAATTTGTAAAATATACCCAAAACTAGAAAAAAAACAACTAAGACTCAAGACCAGGTAACATCACTTCACCAAAAATAATGGGAATATCCTTACCCCAAACTTAAAAATCTACTTTGTCCCTAAAATAAACTCAATAGTAGAGATAGAAATACTTTTTGAGGCCTCTAGGCCTTGCTAGTAGTAACTTTTAACATTAAAAAGGTTCGGGGACCCTACACATAATCTTTACCATTCTCTTTAGCTCTAACCTCTAGTAATCAGAATCCATAAACATCTGACTAAAAATAAAAACAATAAATACATAAGTAAAACATTAAATACTTAGGATAAAACCTACCGTAACATGGGTTTCCTCTCAGGAAACACCATTTAGTATCGTAGCACAACCCATATTAACTCTTTTCGCCACCTTGAAGTTATAAATTTTACCCTAACCTCGTATCTATATTTTTGCTTTACTCATAGGATTGTTTTACAAAGATGAAAGAACTAAGTAATGGATGGTGTATGTTAAACCACTTGGACTTGAAGTGACGTATGTTTTCGTGTTTCTTGTCTGGTGTATATTTATGAATATAGGATTCTTGTTCCTCATCTTCACACTCTTCCGTAATTTCAGATAACTCCAAATTTATGTTTTCATATGTACATAATATTGAAAAGTTCTTTAAATATGACCTAACTAATCCCACTTTAAGATTTACACCATCCACCACCCATTCAATCTTTTTCACATTCTCAATATTAGTCTAAGGAAAAAATGGTAGTTGAATGGCTAAAATACTTGTGTCTACTCCACGGATTGACTAGTATCCACCATATCTAATGATTGACCCAAACACTCGCTTCCCTTCTAATTTGGACAATAACTCTCTAAGTAAGTCCTCTACAAAAATAACAAGAATTATCATCACTCACAAACCATTTATACCTAGATGATATATCACAAAGTGTGATATAAAAGTAAAAGAAAATAAGAATAAAAAATACTAAACTATGTATAACTATATATAGAAAAACTAAAAATAAGATAATTTACTATTTAAAAGTCCCTAACAATGATGCCAAAAACTTGTTGATACCAAGTATACACACAAGTGTACGTGGTCCCACCAAGTAGTAAAGTAGCCGTTTTAGAGAAAAGTATTAACACTAGATGTAACACAGTGCTTAGGACCTCGAAGTACCATAAGTTAACCCATGTCTGATATCTACTGTGAGCACTAAATATTATACTTTACTAAATGTAGAAAATAGGCTAAAATTCCATAAGGTTAAAAATTCAAAATACTGATAAATAACATGTGATAAAAAATCTAACTAGTCTGAAAAGCCTCTAACTGAACTATCTGAAAGTGAGTTGATGGGACAAGCCCCCAGCTAACTTCGACTACTAGTCTACTGATAAACTAGATTACTAAAATAAAAGCATGCCCTCAATAGATGAGGACTTACTACTAAATCTGCAACTATTGACTAGATTTGTCTAAGCACGGTTAGGAACCTAAACATCCATACCTACCGATAAGACGTCACAGTTCAAAGAAAGAGTATACGGTTAGTACAAGGAATGTACTGAAATACTAGATGAGGTAAGACTGAATGCAAGGGTTCATATACTTGAAAAATAACACACTGACTGATATAGATTAACTGAATTGAAGAGTACATGGATAACTTATACTACTGAAAACACTAAGTTTACAATAGTATGGACATACATAGATATATAATATATCTAAGCTTTTTTGAAAATGGGTACTAAGTTTTTATATTTGAGTAACTAATATCTGAAGTTAGTAATTAATGAATTCTAAACTGAGACTAAAACTAAAACTTTGGAAGGTAATCATCTAACCGACATGCCCCTCTTTGAACTGTTTGGGGTCCAACCTATAACCCCAGTTAGAAGGGTTCTAATACCACGCAATGGGTATGAACATTGGGTGTGTGTTAACCTTAGCTAACAGGAAGATATTTTCTCAACCCTAACTAATAGGAAAATTCATGAGAGATTTGTCAACCCTTATCTAGCAGGAAGTCATCTCAACTTATGTGGGCTACGTAGTTATATAACTCATGGATTGCTACTAAGGTTCAAACACTACCCTAACAGGAATGCCCTCATCCTTGGGTTGGCTTGGTATTGAATCGTACATCCAAATAAAAGACACTGAACTTATTATACTTAACTGGACATGACTGATACTGAATTTACTGAGTTCTCTTAAGTTCTATAATAGACTGAGAGTACTACTGGTCATGGTATGACTTATATATTATTATATCTAACATTGACTCTAGGTAAATAGCTAAATTGTCGAGTATTAAATATCCCCAAGACTCGATAGCATGAACAGTAAATCTTAACAAAATCTTGAATAACATAACAATGTTCACTTGATTAGAATTCATTCATAGAGATATTTCATCAAAAACTTGTAATGCATGAGCTTTTACATAAACTAATATGTCATGATTTCATCATTTAATTCACTTGAACATTTTATCAATCACTTGGGGAGAACGACCTAATGCACATATTCATAGATAATATATAAACATGGCAACTACAATGCCCAACTTGCAATTTAATGGGTTTAACATGCTATTCATATAATTCCCCCCTAAATACTATTCTACATTCATGAATCTTATCATAATCATGGATTGAAAACAAAATTAACATCTTAGATACATTAATCACTTTGTAAATTCAAGGGTTTATCAAGATATTCACATATTCATCACACATGCTATTCAATTTCATGAACTTGCACTTAAATCATGTATTGGAACCCAACTAATATCATGAACATGAATTCAATCTAATTCAAACATGGAAGTTCACAATTCAACAATCTTGTAGTCTTAAAAATGGATTTGTTAACTCTATGGGTAAAAGGAACCTATAGATGAGCACTTAACATACCTGGATATTTTAATCTCAAAGGTTCTTGGAGGATTTCTTGAGTATGTTCTTGATTTCATGAACTAGGGTTTTTTCCACTTGAGAAAGATTGTTTTATTATTGAGAGAAAGTGAGGAAATAATAAGATATTTGGTTATTAAGGGTATGAATCCAATGTTTAGGACAATTAGGAGTTTTGAGAATTGACCAAACAGCTCCTGAAATTAAATAACAGAAATAGGAAATCTCAATGTTTTACCCTAGCATGATGTGGTACAATTGGACTAGCATATTGGAAAGTGGACAACTGGGAACTGGACGGATGGCGTGATGTAGCTCCATCGCGGTGCCTCTCTGGATAGGAAACTTGGCCTTGGTGCGATGCACCATTATAGCAAAGCAACACCAGAAAAGTGACAATTGGGAAATTGGTTAGTTGCGTAATGCGGTGGTATCGCTTTGGATCACTGTAAAATGACAATTGCTATTTGGACTGCATCTGTGACTCGCTAAAGTACCAGGTGGTACACTATTTCACAAAAATGACTCTAACTCTTCGCCCGGGTATCAGATTTAAGAAAATTATATATTATTAGAAAGCTTACTGAATTTCCTGCCAATTGGTGCAATCTAAACTTGAAAATATGGAGTATTTCAAAAATTTTATATTGGATAACTCATGGACTAAGAGGTAATTTAATTTATGAAAATATGGCGTATTACAATATCTCCCCCTTGGAAACATTCGTCCTATAATGAGACTGACTAGGCTGAGAAATACTGATAGACTGAGTTTACACATTGAACATGCATGACTTAAGTATGAGTATATCACTGAAACTACTGGTACACTAAGTTTTCATACTGACCATGCATATCAGATACATGGAATACATGACTGATGCTTTTGATAAGCTGAGTTTTCATAATGATCATGCATATCTAATATAGGGAATACATGACTAAACTAATTCATAAATGAATGATTGAACATGCAATAGTGAAAATACAAAATTCATAACTGTAAATTAGTATGGAACTGAGTAAATCTAAGTAAGTCTGTTAACTTAGGCTGAGAATACAGATGAACTTGAGATCATTTACTAAATATGACTATTTGAGAATTTATCCAAATTTATCTATAGTCACGGGTAGGCTAGATTTAGAGGAATTAGTGTCATTAATTAAATATAATACTAAATTTCATTTGTGGATTCTGTTGAACACCCCATAAATGTGTCCAAATAACCAATCCAATATCTCTCAATTGATAAGCTTATTTACAAGATGGTACTATCAAATAGGTTAACTAAAAAAACACCCTTATTTCAAAGATGATGTTATCCCATAATCTAACCCATGTTATTGATTACAAATACTACTTACACAATACCCCTCTTTAACATTTGGTATGTGATCCTAAACAAATGGGGTTTTCATCCATAATTTCTAATTAAAACATTAAGTATATACAAAACCCATAAAAAACTAACTAGGGGGATAAATAAACAATGCCCATACACTAATCGCACACTATTTAAGTATAACCCCAAGGGAAAAAACTAGCTACTTATAAATATAGTAAGTAAAAATATACCAAAATCTCCATAAAATTGATTCATTAAAGATAAAGAAAATATCAACTACACTTTCAATTTTAATAAATCTTTAATGGAATTTCCCAATCCATCACATAGTAGTTACACTAATGTCCTGCTAGCTCAAGATTAGTACAAAATTTTTTGCAACAAACTACCAAGAGATAAGCTAAAAAGTGATAGTGAAACATAGGATAAAGATGGATGAAAATGAGATTCAACCCCCCCCCCCCTTTAGCCCTAATTTCACATTTGGCAAATATTGCAAAAATGCACTCTTGCAATTGGTCTATTTAGAAAATTACAGTTTTTCCCTTGAAATATTTTTGATCCATTATGATTGTGTCCTTTGGATCATGATCGCATTGCCGTAATCGGGCCTCTTAAGTCGTGATTGCTATAACTGAGTGGCATTCTAATCTATGATTGCTTTACGTAGATCGCAACTTTGAGTACCACGATTGCGGTATATGAGGGCTTTGTAATATCCTATGTTTTCTCCTTTTTGCCCAGTTTCATGCCTTTTTTGCTTGATTTTTTATTTTATTCATCATAGGTTTTGAAGGATCACATAAGTTTGAAATTAATGCATTCACATGGAGAATTAGCCTCATTTACATAATTTTAGACAAAATTGTCCAAGAATTTTTATGCCAATAAGTGTTAAATTTTCCACTTATCATTAATGAACAGCGGATGCAAAGATGGTAATTAGGATTGTAGTGTGAAGACCACCAAATAAACCATGGTCTTTATTGTGTAGAGTAAGGATACATGTTGTACTCCTTTTTCCTTAACCAATGTTTATCCAATTGGGTTTTCCAAGTTAAGTTTTTTATAAGGCAATAAGGAAATATGTATTCACTAGATTTCCTTTTACATGTACATACAAAGGGTAGTGTTATGCAATTATTTGTCCATGATACTTTGTGCGCAATTAGCCAACAATATTGACTAACTTTGTGCGGCTACTTAATGCCGAAGAATACAACTTTGTTTCCATGTACTTTGACCAATATATATGGCCCTCCTCCTCTCTGTAATTGAGATGTGTGAAAATAGTAAAGATGTAATATAGTTAATAGTTTCGTCTCTATCTTGTTGTCACTTATTTTTTTATTAGCAATATCTTTAATTTTATATCATATGCTTACTCCTCCCGATGAAAACCATAATTCTGATGGTTAAATATTCACATTCTAGTCCTAAGTACCATTTTCTCAAGATTTAGTGAACAAATATATTGGATTTTAAAATAAAAGGATTTTTTGTCAGTTAATATCACCATTATACTAGAGATCATTTGTGAAGAATAACTTTCACGAGATGTGTTTTGTTTTATCTTTTCCATGAAGCCTCTTTTTAACTGAGCTATGCATGCAACATTTTCTTAAAAAGGATTGTATGCATATTAATATCACACTTTAGGCTTTGTCTCTCTTTGATGAAATATATCACCAATCTCAATCATGCACATTCTTTACTTGCTTCATGAATAGTTATTATTTCAGCATGACTTGAAAAAGTAGAAATAATAGACTACTTGTAGATCATCATGATATAGCGGTACCTTCATATGTAAACACATAGCATAGTTGTGATCAATATTTATGTGGGTTAGGTAAATAACCTACATTTGTATGACCAACAAGATCTACGCTATCTTTATTAGAGAAGACATACTCATATCAATTGTCCCTTTTAGATATTGAAATATATTCTTACACCAATTCCAATTGTCTATGTCTATTAGAAAAAATATACCTGGCTAGCTAACTAACATAACAGATCCTTGTGCTTTTTTCAAGGTACATAAGTGCATCAATAGAACTTGTATATGGTACTTTAGGATCAAGAATCTCTCCATCCTCTTCTGGATCTCGAAATGGATCCTTACTCATTTCAAGTGATCAAAAAATCATTAGAGTACTTAATGAATATGCTTTGTCCATGTCAAATCATTTTAAAACCTTCTCAGTATAGGCATCTTGGTGGATGAAGAACTCTTCTACTAAATGTTCACATTTACATATCTAGACAAAGTTTTGTCTTTTGAAAATCTTTCATCTCAAAACTCTTTCTTTATATATTCAATTGACTTTTGGACCTTTTCTGGAGTTTCAGTGACATTTATGTCATCAACATAAACAATGATTATAAAAAGCTATTGTATTAGAAGTACAAGGACCAACGCCATGTTTAAGATAAGCTTCTTTTATTAAGTACTCTCTAAGGTTATGAAGCCACATATGTCCAAATTATTTTAGATAATCTAATGATCATTATAATATGATTGAGTAAATTTCCTAAGGGTTTGAACTCTAGGTGGTAAATATATTTAATATTATGGAATTTTCATTATCAAGTATGATTAAATTTTAAATAAGTGACATCGTCTAGTATTAGGACAAGGGTCCAACAAAATTTATTCTACCAAGAAGTATATTGAACTTCAGAATTATTTATACATCGGCACACTTAAATAACATCAAATTCAAGTCCTCATAATCTTATAAAATATTTAATGCTATATTGTACTATAGATATCATCACCGAAATATTTTAATTCATTCATAATGAGACATAACTTATTGAGATCTAGCCCCTTCATTATTTTTCTAAGGAACCTAAAATTCTCACGAGGATTCATGAACTGTTATGTGGTAGGATCTTCATGAGCACATTTCCTCCTAATTATGATCATTTCCTCTAATCCATTTTTGAGGATTATTTTATTTTTATTTAGTGGTCTATCATGCTTCTTAATGTTATAGACTATGTCCTTCAGGGAAACATAGTAGGAGCTTTAATTTAACTATGGTTTAATTCTATATATGGTAGAATTATATACAAAAATACCATTAAAATCTTGTAGTCCAAATGGGTTCATTCAGAATATGCATATGGGAGAATAACCATCTTTAGGTGGTCATATCTATCTTTTAAATTATTCTATGATATAGTATGTCCTTAAAAATAAGATCTTTTATTTTTAATCCCTCATAGAGGTGATACAGGAGAAATATCATGGCCTTAGCACAGTCTTGATTTGATACTAGTTTTTTATCATTGATGTTGTCTGCTAGACCCATTTCAGCCAAATCTATTTCAACATCAAGTTCCCAAGATAAGTATTTTTTACCTTATATATCTAGAGAAACATATTAAAGTTAGATAGGTTCGACGTTATGTTTTAAAAAATAAGTTCTTACCCTTATTATCTGCATTTACTCAAGTAAACAATGCATGTCATGGTAATCTTGGATTTTTCTAGTTCAAATAATTTTACCTATTGACATGAATAATTTTGTCTAATTAAAGATAAAAACATTAAGTATTAAACATATACTGAAGTACTCGAAGATTCTATAAGAAATATTGATTATTCTTATGATAAGTTCATTGAACCAGCTAAAATTTAGACTGAATTCCCAAAATTCTAGAAAGTACAAAAGGTGAATAAGGGCTTATTAACCTATCATGCGATATGATGAATCCATAAATTAGTCAAATGTACGTTTATCATCAACCAGTAGTTTTAAATTCATAGAGTTGCTTGCTCAGATAAATTGAGCGATATTGTGTAATCAAGACAATTGATCCGTATAATGTGGATCATATTGAAGATGATTTAGCATTTAATGCTATGACAAATAGCTAAATCATTGCTTATGAGAATAAGGCATCATGTGTAGGTATGAAATATGATATATTGTGTACCAAAGATTTTGTATGCATTAGAAAAATAAATTATGATCAATTCCACCCCCTCAATTTGGTTAGGGTTAGGAACCAAATATTACATCTAATAGTTTCTTGATGTATGGCATGTAATTAATGGATATACTATGATACATAAAGATGGATTATCAAAAGTGGATTGAAATATATGTTAATTTTCCTAACATGAGAGGGAGATAATATGAAACTAAGACATATGTTATGCATTATCATTAGTATAATCCTCATTTAAATGATTCAAGTCAAATGCTAGAAGCATAAGATAGATTTCATATTTAACTATTGATGCTCTTGTTGTATATACCTAAAGGGAAGATTCTATAGCATGCATGAAGCATGATAGGCCAATTGGCTAAAATACAGTAATGCTTGTGTAACACCCCGATTTTCTGAACCAAAATACTACACGGTGCTTATGACCCTGAAGGACCACAAGCTCACCCATGACTGATATCTGTACCTATACACTACATAATATACTTGTAAAATGCAGAAAACATGAAAAATAGGACATAAGGTTCAATTGAATAAAGACACTATCAAAACATGACATCCGTGTGGGTAGCTAATACCCAAAACAACTGAATCTGAACTGAATCTGAATACTAAATATGAAAACCTCTAAGTACCATCTAAATCTGGAGTTGAAGGAACATTTCTACAACTAACTCTGTATACTGAAAACTAACTGAATTAATAAATGGATAAATCAAGTAATATCATCCTCGAATGAAGAGGAATCACTACAAATCTGTATGCTGAATACGAATGCTACTGTTGGTTTGGAACTATTGTCTCTGAACCTATTGTGTAAAATAAAAAGAAAGCACCATAGCGCAAATGCGTAAGTACAACTGGAGTATGGAGTATATGAGTGAGGTAGGCTAATGCGAAGGGTTTACATGCATGAATAATGATAACTAACTAACTGATATGAACGTAAGAGTGCAAATATACATACATAGTAACTGCGATCATGAGTATGTGATAGTTAAATCTGTAAGCTAATACATCGCTAAAAATCTAATTCTGATAGGGTGAGGAACTGTATCTGACACTCCTGAATCTGATGGAACTATCTGAGTTTCATACGATAACTGAGATTTGACTGTTGATTTGACTATATCTAACAGTCCTGGTATACAGATATCTGAAGAAATTTCTGAGTTCTTTTACTGAGACTAAGTCTGAAACTATGGGAGGTATTTGTTTAACTGACATTCCCCATGTATGCTAAAGAAGCTGAACAGGGGCCCAATTACTGCCCTGATTGGAAGGGTGTCAATTCCGTGCCATGGGTAAACACATACTATGAGTGACCCTTAAATCTGGCAGTGTCCCTAAAAGAGAACAGCGGATGTCCGCCACCTCAACCCTCAAGCTGGCAGTATTGATATCTCAACCTATGCTGGCTACATAATTCTAAAATGCAAGGATTGCTTCTAAGAATCACACCTTCATCTGAAGTAGGTGAGTTCCCATCCTTGGGTCCAGTTGGTGCTAACTCCTACTCCCATCTGAAGAGACTGAACATGACTTAACTGATTATACATGAACTGGTTTTACTAAATTTCCATTGACTAACAGAATAATACTGATAACTGACTGAGATAATGAGGTTTCTGAGGCTTCCTGAGTCACATGACTGACCGAATTCTATGGAACGTGGCTTGGCTAAAAATATCGTGACCACATGACATGGCTCTAGCCACACAACTATAGTTTTAGGTACGAATAGTCCTAGGACTCGATAGAAGGAAACTGACACACATGACATGACTTGATTACAAGATTTGAGTCCATAATTCATAATTTCATAAATAAGGGATAGTGTACTTCATGAGTCTATTCATCATGTCAAACATGGTAGGGAAAGCATGGATACATTTCGTGTACATGTTCTATAATTCCATTATCACACATACTTCACACCACAATAATAACAACACATAAATTGCATGGAATTCATATTGAGTGTATATCTAATATGGATTTGTCAATTAGGTATCATAAAATCATTTAAATATGGACTTCTAGCATTCTAGGTATTTTAACAAACGCCTTGCATGCACACCTTGGGCATAGGTTTTCTCAACAAATGTTAATCATCTTTAACCACCCAATTCCATGGTTTTTAACCACAAACATGCATAATTCATGGAAATCATCTTAAAATTATATTCTAAAGTTTAAACAATGGTCATTGACATGAACACCATGACATAGCTACAAGAAAATCAAAGTTTCTCATTTAAAATCATGGTTCTTGAACTCTATGAATTAAAGGGGTCCATAGATGAACACTACACATACCAGACTCAAGGTTCTTAATGTTTTTGAACTAGAAAGATTTTAAATCCTTTGATTCTTTAAGAAGAATGAGTCTTGATCTTGAAGATTTAATTTAGGGAGAAAACCTAGTTATTTGTAATGATAGAATGATGAAAAGTGGCTGAAATCGGATGTAATTGGGTTTATATAGATGAGTGGTAAGTTACCAAAATACCCCTGTTAAAACAACCTAGAAATAAACTAAACATGGCGTGTGATGGTCTGACTAAGGGTTGGTCATCAGGCCTTAAAAATAATGGGTCCCTTCTTCCTTCAAAGTGACGGTTCAAATGGTGGTCTGTCACTAATTTGACGGTCCTCCAACTGGGTCATCACACCTGGGCGATTCTGATAGTTCCAAGTAAAATGTCTATAATTCCTTCATCTGATGTCAGATTTGGATGAAATTGGTATCGTTGGAAAGCCAACTCAATTTTCCACATAATAGAAAGTGAAAATCTTAAAAATACCGCATTTACAGAAACATATTTGAATTTTAAAGTAAGTCCTAGCATTATTGAGATGATTTCTAGATAGGAAAAAGCACGGGAATTACAATACCTCACCCTTGAGAACATTTCTCCTCGAATGAAACTGACTGGTAGGGGAAACAATGATCTGAACATGATCTCATGACTGATAAACTGTACATAGCATACTGATCATGCATATCTGATGCAAGGATAACTAATACATGACTACTTAACTGAGCAATCTGATAAACTGAGTTTCTCAAGGTGAGAATGCATAGCTAATGCATGATTAAATACTATACTGACACATGAACGCATGTATGAGTATGCAATAGTAATAGATACCAAGTTTATGCTGAATGCTGACCGTGAAACTGAATAAGCTTAAGAAGGACTGTTACCTTGAGCTTGATCTGAATTGGCGGAGCAAAGGTGAGGGTACTTGGTATGCGTATCTGCTTCCTTTTCCCAAGTAGCTTCTTTATGAGACTGATTTTGCCAAAGAACCTTAACTAGAGGGACTTCTTTGTTCCTCAATCGACGAGTTTGATAGTCTAACATTTCAACAAGAATCTTTTCATAAGAGAGGTTATTTTGAATATCAATGCTCTGAATAGGGACTACAACTATTCATTCACCTATGTACTTCTTGAGAAAAGAGACATGGAAGACTAGATGGACTGAGGCTAGATCTGAAGGCAATTTGAGCACATAAACTTCTTTCCCGAAGCAACTGAGAATTTTGAAGGGACCAATATAGCGAGGACTGAGTTTCCCTTTCTTACTGAACCTCTTCACTCCCTTCATGGGAGTGATCTTAACATAGACATAATTGTTGACCTTGAACTCGAGGTCTTTTCTATGAACATTTGCATAAGACTTTTGTCGGCCCTAAGCAGCCCGAAGTCTCTCCTTAATCAACTGAACTTTCTCTAAGGCGTTGAATACCAAAAAAGGACTTATGATTGAGGCCTCACTAACTTCGAACCAACTGATTGGAAATTTATACCTCCTATCATAGAGATCTTCGAATGGAGCCATCTGAATACTAGAATGACAGCTATTGTTGTATATAAATTCAACCAAAGGCAAGTGGTCATCCCAACTTCCTTTGAAATCAAATGCGCACACCCTTAGCATATCTTTGAGAGTCTGAATAGTCCTTTCTGCTTGACCATCTGTCTGAGGATGAAATGCTGTACTGAGATGGACTTGGGTACCAAGACCTTTTTGGAACACTTTCCAGAAGTTAGAGGTGAACTGGGTACCTCTATCTGAGATAATAGATGAGGGAACATCGTGTAATCTGACCAACTCCCTGATGTAGAGTTTGGCATAATCCTCGACTGAGTATGAAGTACGAATTGGAAGGAAATGAGCTGACTTAGTCATTCTATCTACAATGACCTAAAATGGATTATGCTAATAAAGATTGCAAGGCAAACCCATCACAAAGTCTATGTTCACTTCTTCCCACTTCTAAGTAGGAATGGTGAACTCCTGCATGGAACTACTAGGTTTTTGATGATCTATTTTAACCTGCTGACATATAGAGCACTTAACCACAAACTCTGCAACATCTCTCTTCATCCTACTTCACTAATAGATCTCCCTCAAGTCATGGTACATCTTAGTGGCCCCTGGATGAATAGAGTATCACGCACCTGCGCTTCTGCAAGAATTCATTTCCTCCAGTCATCTACACTTGAAATGCACAAATGACTATGACAACAAAGAACACCATCTCCCCCTTGGGAGAAAACCTCAACCTTTTGATTCTCAACTAACTTTTTTAGCTTGACAAGGATAGAATCCCTGTCTTGCTTTTCTTTTACCTCAGAAACTAGAGATGACTCTGAACTACACTGAACACATACACCACCCTTTGAAGAGTCAACTAAGTGAACGCTTAGCTTGTCATGCTGATGGATTTCCTAAACTATTTTCATCTTTCTATCCTCAACGTGAGAAATACTACACATGGAGAGTCTACTGAGAGCATCAGCCACAATGTTGGCCTTGCCCAGATAGTAAAGGATACTCATGTCATAATCCTTCAAGAGCTCTAACCACCTTCTCTGACGAAGATTGAGATCTTTTTGAGAAAAGACATTCTGGAGACTCTTATGATCTATGAAGACGTCTATATGAACTCCATAAAGATAATGACTCCAAATTTTTAAAGCAAAGACTACGCTACTAACTCAAGATCATGAGCAAGATAATTCTTCTGATGTGGCTTTAACTGTCAGGAGGCATAGGCTATGACCTTACCATGTTGCATGAGGACACAACCTAAACCTACTCTGGATGCATCACAATATACCACGAAACTGTCTGAACCATCTGGAAGGGTTAGAACTGGAGCTGAGGTGATTCAAGTTTTCAATTCCTGAATACTCTTCTCGCATGAATCTGACCACTGAAACTTGACCTTCTTCTGAGTAAATCTAGACATAGGCGATGCAATAGAAGAAAATCCCTCGAAAAACCATCTGTAATAGCCAGCCAAACCCAAGAAACTCCTAATATTTGATGGAGAGACAGGGCGAGGCCAATTCCTTACTACTTCAGTTTTCTGAGGATCTACTCTAATACCATCACTGGAGACAATGTGGCTAAGGAATTATATTGATCTTAGCCAAAATTTACATTTGCTAAACTTGGTGAATAGCTGATGATCTTTGAGAGTCTAAAGAACAAATCTGAGATGGTCTGGATGATCACGCTCTGTGCGAGAGTAGACTAGAATATCATCTATAAAGACTATGATGAACATGTCCAAGTACTTATTGAACACTAGGTTCATCAAGTCCATGAAAGATGCAGGTGCATTGGTAAGACCAAAGGACATGACTCGAAATTTGAAGTGACCATACTGAGTACGGAAAGATATCTTTGGAATGTCACATTCTCTAACTCTGAGCTGATGATAGCCTAATCTGAGGTCTATACCTGTTCTTAATCGTAACTTTGTTGGACTGACGATAATCGATACAAATTCTAAGAGAACCTTCTTTCTTGAACATGAATAAGACTGGTGCACCCCATAGGGATATACTTGGCCTGATAAATCCCTTATCTGAGAGATCCTTCAACTAATCTTTTAGTTCTTTAAGCTTTGCTGGTGCCATTCTATATGGCGGAATAGAGATAGGTTGAGTATCTAGGAGAAGGTCTATGCCGAAATCTATTTCCTTTCGAGAGGAATGCCTGGAAGATCTTCGGGAAAGATATCAGAATATTTATTAACCACTGGGACTGATTCGAAACTAGGAGATTCGGAGCTGGAATCCTTAATATACATGAGATGATAAATATATCCCTTAGATATCATTCTCCTTGCCCGAAGGTAAGAAAATAAGCTGACCCCTGAAAGATGTAGTACTACCCTGCCACTCTAAGACAGGTTCATTCAGAAACTGGAACTGAACTAACCTATTTCTGTAGACAATTATGGCATAGCAGGAATAAAGCCAATCCATGTTGAGAATGACATCGAAATTAGTCATATCTAATTCAACTAAGTCTGCTGAGGTGATTTTTTGAAATATCATAACCGGCTAGTTCCTGTATACCCGCCGGGCTATAATAATTTTACCCACTAGGGTAGAGACTGAAAAAGGCTCAGCTAGAATTTTGGGACTGATTCCGAAATCTCCTTCTATAAAGGGAATAACAAAAGACAAGGATGCACCTGAATCTATCAAAGTGTAAACATGAACATAAAAAATATGTAACATATGAGTTATGATATTTGGAGAATTTTCCTGATCATATTGAGTTCGAAGAGCATATAGTCTATTTGGGCGTTGATAACTATTAGTACTGGAAGTGGCACCCTGCTTATTCGGGCGACCGAACTGAGCTAGGGAATGGAGATATTTTTGCTGACCTACGGAGTACAATACTTGATCCAGTGGCCTGGCTTTCCACATCCAAAACAAACATCACTACCGGCTCTGTAAATACCCTTGCGGTTCTTACCACAAATCTGACATAGGGGATTAGTTTGAGCACTGCTAACACTGCCCTCAAACTTAGAGCCTAGGGATCTATCTTGGTTACCCTCTCTGAACTTAGGAACTGAAGCACTGGCTGTAGAATAAGCTAGGGCTGATGACTTAGGATGAAACTATGAATGGTTTCCTCCCTCAAATTTGGGTGGAGCAAAATTAAAACTACCTTATCTTGCTCTCTTATGCTGCCTCTCTCTAGTCTTAACATTCTACTCCTTTATCTGCTGAGCATGGGTCATGAGTTAAGCTAAGATCATATCACTATTCAAAATTGTAGACCTACACTTATTTACCATACTGTCGTTCACCCCTGACACAAACTTGCTCATCTTAGCCCTATTGTTTGAAATCACATGAGGGGCATATCTGGCTAGCTGAGTAAATCTAAGAGAATACTCCCTAACCGTCACGTTTCCTTGCCTGAGGTTGATGAATTCAAGAACTTTGGCTTCCCTCAACTCTTGGGGAAAGAATCTATTTAAAAAAGCCATGAAAAATTCCTCCCACTTAATAGGATCTGCACCATCTACCCTCTCGAATTTCCACTATTTATACCAAGTGTGAGCCACATCTTACAACTGATATATGGCTAACTCAGCACTCTGAACAGAATTAGCACCCATGATGTCAATGACCTTCTGGACTTGGTCAATGAACTCTTGAGGGTCGTCATCAGACTTAGACCAGAAGAAAAGAGGGTTCATCTAGGTAAAGTCCCAAATCCTAGCTATTGTGGAATTTGCCACTGGATTAGACGGAATAGCTGGTGGCTATTTATTGTGGGCAGCCACAGACTGATCAAGTGTAGTGAATGCGGCTTTAAATTCCAAATAGCAAACATGTTCTCCCAAAGGATATTCGAGCTGAGGAGCTAGCTGGTTTCTTCTCTTTGGAGGCATATTCTGAAATAAGAGAAGGATAGATTAGAATGAGAGTTTAACTTGAGATTATGCTCACTAGCACGACATGCGTACCAAAATAAATGAAATTGTTCCTAAAACATCTTATGGCCTCCTGCCCATAAAAGTGGCGTGCAACACACCCATGTACAAGACTCTACTACATGTGGCTTTCAGAGTTCCTAGGACTCTATTGAACCTTAGGCTCTGATTCCAAGTTTGTAATGCCCCAACTTTCTAAACCGGAATGCTACGTAGTGCTTATGACCCCGAAAGACCGCAAGCTAAACCATGACTGATATATGTACCAGTACACTGCATAATATACTTGTAAAATATAGAAAACAAGAACAATAGGACATAAGGTTAAATTGAATAAAGAAACTATCAGAACATGACATCCATGTAGGTAGCAAAGACCCAAAACAACTAAAGATGAACTGAATCTGAATACTAAATCTGGAAACCTCTAAGTACTGTCTGAATAAGGAGCTGAAGTAACATATCTCCAACTAACTTCGTAAATTGAAAACTAACTAAATTTATAAATGAATTAATCAAGTAATATCGTCCTCAAATAAAGAAGACTCACTACAACTCTGTGTGTTGAATGCGACTGCTACTGCTGGTCTGGAACTCGTGTCTCTGAACCTATAGTGTAACATAAAAAGAAAGCACCATAGCACAAATACATCAGTACAACTAGAGTACTAAGTATATGATTGAGGTAAGCTAATGCAAAGGGTTTACATGCATGAATAATGCTAACTGGCTGACTGATAAAAATGTAGGAGTGCAAACATACATACATAGTAACTGAGATCATAAGTACGTGATAGCTAAATTTTTTACGCTAATACATGGCTAAGAATGTAGTTTTGATAACATGAGGGACTATATCTGATAGTCCTAAATATAATGGAACTGTCTGAGTTCTGTACTATAATTGAGATTTGACTATTGCTATGACTGTATCTATCAGTCCTGGTACACAGAATCTGAAGAACTTTTTGAGTTCTTTTACTAAGACTGAGTCTAAAACTATTGGAGGTAGTTGCTTAACCGATATTCCCCATGTATGCTAAAGTAGCTGAACTAGGGCCCAATCACTGGCCTGATTGGAAGGGTATCAATACCTTGCCACGAGTAAAGACATATTATGAGTGACCCTTAAATCTGGCAGTGTCCCCAAAAAAGAACGGCGGATGTCCGCCCCATCAACCCTCAAGTTGGTAATGTTGATGTCTCAACCTATACTGACTACATAGTTCTAGAATGTATGGATTGCTTCTAAGAATCACACCTTCATCTGAAGCAGGTGATTTTCCATCCTTGGCTTCACTCGGTGCTAACTTCTACTCCCCTCTGAATAGATTGAACATAACTTAATTGACCATACATGAACTAGGTTTACTGAATTTCTGTTGACTGATAGAATAATACTGATAACTGACTGAGATCATGAGGTTTCTAAAGTTTCCTAAGTCACATAACTGACTGAATTCTATGGAATGTTGCTTGACTGAAAATATCATGACAACATGACATGGCTATAGCCACACAACTATAGTTTCAGGTACGAATATGCCCAGAACTCGATAGAAGAAAACTGACACATATGACATGACTTGATCACAAGATTTGAGTCCACAATTCATAATATCATAAGTAAGGGATAGTTTACTTCATGAGTCTATTCAATATCTCAAACATGGTAGGGAAAGCATAGATACCTTTCGTGTACATGTTCTATAATTGCATTATCACACATACTTCACAGCATAGCAACAACAATACCTAAATAGCATGTAATTCATATTGTGTGTATAGATCATATGGACTTGTCATCTAGGTATCTTAAAATCATGTAAATATTGACTTCTAGCATCCTAGGCATTTTAACAAACACCTTGCATGCACACCTTGGGCATAGGTTTTCTCAACAAATGTTAATCATCTTGAACCACCCAATTTCATGGGTTTTAACCACAAACATGCATACTTCATGGAAATCATCTTAAAATAATAATCTAAAGTTTAAACAATAGTCATTGGCATGAACAACATCACATAGTAACAAGGAAATCAAAGTTTCCCATTTAAAATAATGGTTCTAAAACTCTACGAATGAAAGGGGTCCATAGATGAACACTACGCATACTTGACTCAAGGTTCTTGATGTTTTTGAACTGGAACGATTTGAAATCCTTTGATTCTTAAAGAAGATTGAGTCTTGGTCTTGAATATTTAATTTAGGGAGAAACCCTAGTTATTTATAGTGAAAGAATGATGAAAAGTGGCTAAAATCGGGTGTAATTGGGTTTATATAGATGAGTGGTAAGTTACAAAAATACCCCTGCTAAAATTTCCTAGAAATAAACTGAATGTAGTGTATGATGGTTTGACTGATGGTCCGTCAGACTCGTAGTGGACCATTATTTATCCCATCAGACATGGACTATAAATGGGCTTCACTGGATAAGGGTTGACGGTATGAGTGACGGTCCATCAAATATCTGCTGGTCCATCAACTCGTCCATCACACCTTATCTAGAATGTGGCTCAACTGGAATTGCTTTAATGATCTAAGTGGTAGTCCATCACTAAGTTGATGGTCCGTCAACTTGGCCGTCAGGACTTAACCAGAATGAGGCCCTTCTACCTTGGAAGTGACGGTCCAAGTAGTGGTCCGTCACTAGTTTGATGGTCTACCAACTAGGCCGTCGCACCTAGGTGATTCTGATAGTTCTAAGTAAAACATCCATAACTCCTTCGTCTGATGTCAGTTTTGATGCAATTGGTATTGTTGGAAACCCAACTCAATTTCCCATGTAATAGAAAGTGAAAATCTTAAAAATACTGCATGTACAAAAACAGATTTGCATTAAAAAATAAGTCCTAGCATTCTTGATATGATTTCTAGCTGGAAAAAGGCACAGGTATTACAGCTTGAAATGGAAGTTGAGCAAATGATCATAATAAGGAGGAAACATTCTCGTGAAGAGCCTATGACATAACACTTCATGAATCTTCATGAGAGTTTTACGTGCCGAAGCAGAATAATAAAGTGGTGTGATATCAATAAATTATGTTGCATTATGAAACAATTTAAATATTTCATCATAGATATCTTTAGTACAATATACTTTGCAATATTGCATAAGATTTTGTAGAATCTAAACTCTCACTTATTTAAGCATGTTGACGTAGAAATAATTATCAAGTGAAATATGTGTCTTGGTAAGCATAAAGTTCATTTGACATGTAATCATGACTATAGAATATACCATGTATTTAATAATTAATGTTGTTACTCGATAATGAAAATTCTAGAAGGATTAAAAATATTTAACGCATATAGTTCATGATTATGGAAATCTACTTAATCAAGTTATAAAAATCATTATATAGTCTAAGACAATCAGGACATATCTGGTTTAATTGCCTTAGTAAGTAACTGATAAATGAATATTATATTAATGATGTCATTTGTCCTTGTATTTTTAACATTAGAGTTTTTTATGCACTTGTTTACATTGATGACATAACTATCATTGAAACTCTAGTATAAAATTAAATCAAGTGTTAATGCTAAAATAAGTGGCAACAAGAGGGAGAAGAAACTTTTACTATATTACTTCTTCACTATTTCCATGTAGCAAAATTACAATAAGGAGGAGATCAATATATATAGGCCAAAGTACTTGGAAACTAAGTTCCCATTCTTGGGCATTAAGTAACCACACAAAGTTAGTTAATATTCTTTACTACTTATTCACAATGTAACATGGTTAAGAAATTGCATAACACTCCTTTTACATGTCGATGGAAAAATAAACCTAGTGAATACACATTTTGCTTGCTACCTCATTCAAAATCTTACTAGAAAAATACTGTGAGATAAAACCTTGGTTAGAGAAAAAAGAGTAGAGTATGTA
Organism: Capsicum annuum; assembly: GCF_002878395.1. Lineage (NCBI taxonomy): Eukaryota > Viridiplantae > Streptophyta > Magnoliopsida > Solanales > Solanaceae > Capsicum > Capsicum annuum. The sequence goes on along the minus strand of NC_061113.1, from coordinate 113,620,585 downwards.
TCCTTACTCTACTTAATGAAGACCATGGTTTAGATGGTGAGGTACTCATATTCATATCTTGTGTTCCATCATCTAAAGAGATGGAGTTGGTAAATATTTAGTCAACAAATAAACTTCCAGAGCTTAATTTAAGGCAACATAGATGGATTGAGCTGCTAAAGAACTATGATATTGCTATTCTATGTCATCCGAGAAAGGAAAATGTGGTAGAAGACATCTTAAGCCAGAAGGTAGTTGGTATGCTAAAAGTTAGGTTTTTGGGCCTATAGTCCAAACCCCAAATGGTGAATAATCAGTTTTCCATATATGGATCTTCGTATGTAAAAGAAATGAGATAAATAAAATTGTAAGATATAAGGCACTCCTTGTTATACAAGGATTCTTTCAAAGACCTAATGTTGACTAAAAATGAATATATTCACTTATTATGGATGCAATAACATTTTGATATATCATTGGTATAGCAATACATGAAATTCTGAAATGCAATTAATGGACATGGTAACAACTTCTCTTTATGGTTCACTTTATATTAAAATTTATATGATAATTCAAGAAGAATTAAAGATGCTTAAAGCATATAGATCACTCTTAAGAATTGTGTTCAATTATTTTAGAAGTATCACTATACAGTCTAAAAAAATTATGACTTATATGGTATAACCGCCTTAGTGAGTACTTGATAAATTTAGGTTATATTAAAGATGGCATTTGTCCTTGTATTTTCATCAAAAAAAACATCAGAGTATATTAAAGATAATATTTATGTTGATGAGATATATATCATTGAAACTCCAAAAGAGTTCCAGCGGACAATTGAATATATAAAGAAAGAATTTGAGATAAATGATCTTGGGAAGACAAAAATATTTTCTTTGTATGTATATAGAACATCAAGTTATCGGGGTCTTCAACCACCAATCTACCAATACCTATAAGGTTTTGATATGATTTTACATTGACAAAAAATATCCATTAAGTACATAAATGGTTTTTCGATCTATTAAGGTAAGTAAAGACCGAATCCAAACTCTAGAAGAGGGTGAGGTGATGCTATGTCCCTTAGTACCATATCTAAGTGCTATTGGTGCACTTATGTATCTTTAAAATGGTATAAGGCCTGATATAGAATTTTTAGTGTATAATTAAGATTGATTATGCATTTCATCAAAGACAAATATTACCTAATGTCTGATCTCAAGATACCCATAATCCTATTCGAAGACAATGTTGTATACATAGCTCATTTAAAAGAAAGCTTCATAAAAGGAAATAGAATGAAGCACATGTAGCCAAAGTTATTCTTCACACATAATCTCCTAATAAAATAGTGATATTGATTTATAACAAATTTGTTCAAGTGATAATCCAAAAAACTTGTTCAGTAAATCTTACCAACTTTAACTCTTGAAAAGTTGGTACTTTGGATTGGAATGTGAAGATTTAACCATCGAAATCATGCTCTTCTTTAGGGAGGGGGTGAAGCCTTATAGATGTGTGTTATACTTTTTTCCTTAACAAATGACTTATTCCATTGTGTTTTCCTAGTAAGGTTTTTAATGAGGTAGCAAGAAGATGTGCATTCAGTGGATTTCTTTTTACATGTACCTCCAAGGGGGAGTGTTATGTAATTTCTGATCTATGTTACTTTGTGAACAAGTAGTTAAAAATATTGATTAACTTGGTGCGGCTATTTAATAACCATAAATGTCCACTTTGTTTCCAAGTACTTTGGCCTATATATATATGGCCCTCCTCCTTCTTGTAAATGATATACACAGAATAGTTAAGAAGTAATATAGTTAATAGTTTTCTCTCTCTCATTTGTTGTAACTTATTGTAGCATTAGCACTAGCTATGATTTTATTACATGTATCTCCTTCATTGTGATCCTTATTTGTTGGCCTAGACAAATAACTTGGTTGGGTGATTTTGTCTCTATTAGTGAGGTGGGGTTGGTTGTTTTCCTTTTTAGTTAGCAAAGTTATGTCATTTATTGAGAAGAAATGATGGTAGGTTGGCCTTCCATGGCTTTTAATGATTCTAGAGTTGGCAATTTGGTCATATTACTTGTTTTTGATGTGGAAAAGTCTAAGGCTTGCTCTTATGGGTTGCTGAGATTTTAGCATTAGCTATCTTTTAATATATCCCATTCAAGAGGTTGATAAATTTGACATTTTTCCTTCTAATTTTGATAGTTCATTGTCCAATTATGGTCTTAACATTGATATTGATAGTGATTTGGGTACCCTATTCTCCCTATGATGTGGTGTATGATTCAGTTGAGTCGAAGTTGGTCTTCATTGCCGAATTTTGAAATTTCTCATCTTTAGTATTTATTTTGTATAATATCACTTCATGGGATGTTTGTTCTTGGAGGTATGTGCTTGTGTAATATTGTCGGTAACCAAAGTGGATGTCTTTTTAATTTTTATATTTATTATTGGTTGACTAGACTAAGTCTAAGTCCAACTTTATAATTCCCGTGGTCTCAGAAATAGTGAAAAAGAGTTGAGAAATTAATTGGAAATTCGAGTGATAAAGGGGGATTTAAAATCCCAGGTTTTCCTTAAGCGATTGCCGCTAAAGTGGCTCCTAGACCACTAAAGCGGCCAGATGAAAAGGGAGGCAGTCTCTAAAGAAAATTTGTGCCACTAAAGAAACTTCCAAGTAAGCAGACCTTGACCTCTAAATAAGACCTCAGAAAAAAGGGACAAGTCTTCTAAAGTGGCTCGGGGTCGCCAAAGAGACTACCACTTAAGTAGTTGCACAAGCAAGCTGAGGCAGAAGATTTTTACAAAATTCAAATTGACTCTGATCCAGTTCTTGGGATTCATTTAGAACCCCATGGGTGCAAACAAAATATGCTATCATAAAAAATTCCATATTTTGGACTCAATGGAACCATAAAAACTTTCATCTGAGATTATTTCAACTAAATCTGATGCCTGCACCTATAGTTCCATTGATCATAGAATCCACTCAATACCTGAAAATGACAGTGAACGCCTTAAGACCTGAACCAAGGGTCCCCCTATCCTACAATAAATTTGTTAGAGATGATGGAAATAAATTCTCATTTAAGGTCATTTACTAAGAGCTTTGGTCTTAGACAAATTCCCTAACAACAAAAGTTCCAAAATAGGGAAGTGAATCAAAAACCTAAACAACTATCTGATAAACAAACAAAAAACTTTGGAATGTTATAAATAACCTATAGCCATTAAGGGAATGCCAGAAACGTTAAAAATGCATGAGAATTGAGAAAATAACCTAGAGGGTCAATACATTATCCACTAATAAAAGGACTTTTATCTACAAAAGTCAGTTGATAAAAAAAGCACAATAGCTAAAGAGGATAAGCTATTGTTCCCATATGCTATTTGCATGACTCCTAAGATAACCTCTATCAAGACACAACGCTTCTAAGTAATTTTTTTGTAGGCATCCCTTTATTAACCATGCCTTCTTCACCTTTCAAATAATAAAAACTCAACATCAACAAACAACTACCTCTAACTGATCTGGAAATGTATAATGCCTGTAAAGCCAAACTACTGAAATTCAAGAGGGAGTGAATTGAAAATTTTTTGTGATTCATCTACTAACTCTTAACAGTTGACTTACTAATAGATTAGTACACTGTATAAAATAGATTAGATACGAAATAATAAAGAAAATAAATAATTGAGCATAAAATAAAGACACAGAGATTTATCATGGTTTGAAACATCAATATGGTGCCTACTTCCAGTCCCATTGGGTTTCAAAGTTTCTTTAGATCTCTCAATGTCAGGCTAAAGTACAATGAAGAGAAATAAGTTTAGAAGACCTATTTTGCTCTTCAGATCTTGTGACACAGCTTCAGTTGATGTTACAAAGTGGACTCAATCCTACTTTTCATATGGTAAATGTAAACTCGAAGTTACAAAGCCTTGTGAGACTAAGATTGAGACATATTTAGGTTTTCATTAAAGTTATGTAACCCATGTCTGCCTTTAGTCTTCTTCTTTTATAGCCTTTGGCTGCTACTCTTCATTAGGAAACCTAAGAGATTTCATCTCAATTGAGTATTTGAATTGATTCCTTGCTTGAGAAATGTTGCCATATGATATGTCCATATCATATATGAGTTCAGCAATTCCCATTGACTATGTATTCATCTTCAGTTTGTTGGCAAGTCAACTAAGGTTTGCTCCTTCATGAGTTATGAACTTGGGAAGTCACTCATATATAAAAACTGTCATTAGAATAGAAAAATTCTCACAAGAAGTTGTTAGAACTATCAGGAATAATATTAAAACATGTACAATAATAAGACTTGAATCAATTTTTTTAAGAATAGAGTTATATCAAAATTACCCCTTTTTTCTTATATATAAAAAAATTAATTAGTGAAGAACTTAATTTCTCATGCTAAGCTTTGGGAGCTCGTTTGATACTGTGGAGTGCTATTGCAGTTTGAAACTTGATTTTTGATAAGATAGATTTTTAAGTTTTGGAGCTTGTCTCATGGAAACTTCCTCATGAATAAAACCTTTTAAAATAGCTTAAAACATTTGAAGGAAGAAACTACTAATAATCATTTGTATGGTATTGGACCTTTCCATGAGGACAATGGTTTTATAAAATTAAGAAGCTTCTTGGAGGGAATCGCCTTGAGCTATATGTTTGTCTTTATCTCTTACCTTCTATAACCAACTATAGATGTCAGGGCAACTGACACTTGTCTTCTCACTTATTCTCTTATTTACACATATTCATTTGGACTTCTAAGGATGAAGTAATTTGGAATGTTGCCATCCTATCCTCATTTTCATAGAATATTTAGTTTCTTCATTTATGTTGTAGAAGTCGATTCTGTAGAGGTTATAGTCAACTTTTCTTGTGATGGGTCAGAGGTTGTGTGGACATTTTCTCTAGATTATATATTTCTTACTTGTTCTTCATCATTACTCAAACTCATCGAGAGATGATTAGATTTATCAAACTCAATATGATTGGGTTCATTATTATGGATAAGGCATCTATTGATGATGTGACATGCATCATATGCTCCTTCTACCCATAGATGATCTTGAATGTTATGTTTTAATACCAAGGTCCTAGAAGTTTCCTGAAAAGACTTTTTCTATCACTCTACTAACCCATACTTGGCATTCACTAATGAGGTATATTCTAATGTTGTCATATTTTATGTACCAGTTTTTTAGTTTGAGGAAAATTTCAAACCCATTGTGATTCGGCTGACCAATGCTAAGTGAGTTATACTTGAGTTCATCTACTAGGTATACTTCAGTTGATTCATATGAGAAGCTGAGCTTTACTGAGCTGACTGTGGTGACGTTTCATCTAGATTTGTCATTTGAATTTAACTGATCCTCTACCTACATTCTTTAAAGAGAAAGAAATTTTTTTCTTTTTTTGTAATGTATTTGGAGCATTATCCTCCATCAAGAGCCCATATTTCCTTTTTATGGTTTTGGCTGACATGTTTCTGCAAAATAAAATTATTAATTCTGCTTAGGTACCTAAGTGGTCTTGGGTTCTTGTGGATTAGATGTTCTTTCTTTGAGCTTCTAAACCCACACACTTTTAGGTTTATGTTATAGATATAGAATTTGTTCCCTATTTGTACACAGATAAAACAAATTGGTCCTCAAGAGGAGAAGGGGTCTTAGTTAATTTAAACGACCCTGATGAGGATCTTAGAAACTCACGAGCTAGTATAAGGTTTGGTGTGAATGACCCTGTTCGTGGTTCACACTATTGATATTTATTCGTATCCTGGATTGATGTGGGGTTGGGGCACTCCCTGGCCTTCCTTGACACCTCTGGTTCGTGTGACTAACACGTACTGGGCCCCTTTCAATAGTGGAGCTGAACCCATATAGTCTGTGGGTACCGTTATATGACGGTTAAACTATATTGTCCAAGATAATATTTAACTTGCATGCTAAGCCTCGCTCCCTATCCTAGCATCATAAATATATATGTATGTATGAATGTATATGAACATGTACATTGAATTTGGACTGGATTTTGAATTGGAATTATTTTGTCCTTATTTTGAGCTACGTGCTAGCTCTTACCCTACTAACCATCTCTAAATGCTTTATTCCCACATGATGCAAGAACTGAAGACACTTCTACTTTTCTTGTGCACTGATAGGAATTCTTGGTTATTAGTAGTAAGATTTGAAGCGGTTAGCTTCCATTCTCCGAAAGTGATATCATTATAAAGTCCTATTTTATTTATATCTTAGCCTATATCTATTAAATTATTTTGGCTATTGTCGAGGGAATATCCTAACTTAAGATTTTTTTGGTCTGCTTAGAGGCTTTGCGGATTATTGTGGATATGGATGTTGTAGAAATCCTTAAGTTTCTTTTAGATTTTTCTATCTTATTGTTTGTTTGGAACTCACCTTATCTTTTTACATGTTAAGAATTCATCTGCTGCTAGTTACATAGTGTTATATCTTTTTAGGTAATGGGGGTGGTCTCCAGTCCTTGGTTGACTTGAGATACCCATCACAGCCAGGTCCTAGCTTGGGTCATGACATATAAAGAGAGATGTGCTGGACTTTGTATCCTACTGCCAATATTGTCATAAGGTGAATGTCAAGCATCAGAGACCTGGTGGCTTGATTTCGAGGATGACAATTCTAAATTGGAAATAGAAGAGGATTACTATGGACTTTGTTAGTGGTTTGCCTTGTAAAATGCTTAAGCAAAAGGTTCTTGCAGTTCTGATGGAATTTGGGTCATTGTAAATCGGTCGGCCAAGTTGGAAAATTTTAATCCTAATTGAATGTCCTTCAGTGTTAAGAGGTTAGCCTTTATCTATGTTAGTGAGATAGTCAATTTTCATGGTGTCCCTATTTTTCTTATTTCAAATTAGGGTTAAATGTTGACTTGTAGCTTTGGAGAGCTTTTAAAGATGAGTTGGGTAATAAGGTGGACCTTAGTACAACCTTCATTCCTCGAACCAATAGACAGTTAGAGCTTTAACTATTTAGATTCTTGGGGATATGCTTCAAACCTATGTTATAGATTTTGGAGGTTATTAGAAAAGCACTCAGCCTTAGCTAAGTTCTCATGTAATAATAGTTACCATTCAAGTATTGAGATGCCATCCTTTTAGGGTTTGAATGGTAGATACGTCCTTCCCCGATTGGATGGTTTCAGAATTTTGAGATTAAACTAGAGTCACTGAATAGATAGTGTGATTTAGAATAGGTGGAGGGTACCTCAAAGTATGCAGAAAGCTAAGTAGACTGTAGACTTTGTTCCTTGAGATTTGACGTTGGTGATCGGGTATTCCTCCATGTATCGCCCATGAAGGGTATAGAGAGGTTTGCGAGGAAAGGTAAGCTCAGCCCCAGATATATTGGGCCCTTTAAGATTCTTTGCACAATTGGCGAGGTGTCTTATGAGTTAGCCTTAGCCCCAAATTTTGTTTTTCTCCTTCTGGTTTTCCACTATGTTGCGGTGAAACCTTCCTAACCCCTCTCATGTGCTTAGATAGGACTCAGTCCAGTTGGATGAGCGATTGACCTTTGTGGAAGATCCTGTGTACAATTTAGCTAGTGATGTCGGGTAGTTATGCACTGGAGAGATTCTATTGGTTAAGTTCAGTGAAGGCACCGCCTGGTAGAGGAGGCTACTTAAAAGATCGAGAGCAAGATACGGACCCAATATCCTTACCTATTCGAGGATTTGGTAAAGCTAAATCCTTTTCTTTTGCAAATGAAAGTTCTTTTAGTAGTGGATATTGTAATAACCCTCAAAGTCATTTTCTTAATTATTTCTCATTTTCACTATTTACAGCTTTCCTATAAGTACCCTAAGAAATTTATGACTTGCTGGAATTGACAATGTAGTTATCGAGACCAATTCATTTTGTTTTAGAGCAAGCTCTCTATTTTGAAGCCTTCGCTAGTTCAAATTGTATATCGACCAAAATGTCTAGTCAAACAACCTCATTTGCCAATTCTGATAGTTTTGACAGCTCCAAAATGTCGATTTTATGCTAGGTGGATACTTTGATTGGGTCCTGAGGCTCCTGGGCTCATTTCGGGCTATTGTTTAGAAGTTAAGAAATATGGCAAGTGGGTGTGGGAGCCATTTTTGATTGAAACAACCTCAGATGGATGTTTTGACTGCACCATTAAGTCTAGATTGTCGAATTTTATAAATTAGCATAGTTCATTTGCGTACATAGGATTTTGGATGAATCCTGAGGGGGTTGGTGGAGACTCAAAAGTATTCCCAGGCTCCAGTGGGTGCATGATATTTGGTGTGACCACTAAAGTGACCCTCTAGGATCTTTAGAGACACCTGGGCACTTTAGCGGCTAGCGCTATAGCGGCCCATGGTCCGCTTTGGTGGCCTGGCTTTTGGGGATGGGTTCTACTTTAGCGGACCCTAAGCTCTTTAGGAATGACTGCTAAAGAATCCCAAGGCCCACTTTAGCAGCAGCTGGTGTTTATAAATTCCCTTTTTTTCCTAATTTCTTCCCACTTTTCACCTATTTCATGAGAGTACAACTCTATATAGTTTGGAAAGTTGGAAGAAACTTTATGGGTGATTCTTGAGCTTTAGTATAGTTTATTTAATGATTCTTCATCGCATTTCTGGTAAGATTCCTTTAACTTCATGGTTAAATTCTCCGTGTTTTCTAAAATCTCTAAAATCTTGGTGGCTTGATTACAGCACCTCTCGAGTTCACAATTCACCGATTTTAGGGTAAATTTTGCTCGATCATAGAGGAACAAAGTGTCAATTTTGAAAGTGTGGTTTTGGAAATAGGCGACACATGGGATTTTTACCTAATTTTGTACCTGAAGCACAATAGTGTAGTATGGGTATCATTTTTCTTATTTTGCAAAGTAGATAATAATTTTTATAGAGTGGAATCTTGTGGAAGTTTTTCAAAAATGAAAATTTATGGTTTAGCTGAATCTTTAAAATTTTCTTCGGCGTTCAGGTAGGCTAGGTTTACCCTCTATATAGATTAAGTTATTTCTTTGTATGCTTATGATATTATGCTAGATATGGGGTGGGATTTAGGTGTTGGAGGAATGATTGAAAATATATGGGTTAGTTGGACTGTTTAGGCTATCTTAAAACCTTAATTTAGGCATTATTGACTTAGGGCCTGAAGTTTTACAAAGTAATGATATCTTACGGCTAATTATGGCTAACTTCACTTCTAGAAATGAATTTAGATACCTTCTCCTGGTCTAGGGTAGAATTTGCCTAAAATGTATTTTGAGGAGTAGAACTAGGCCCCTCCAGCCCATCTTAGGCCAAGAGTTTTATTAGCCTTGTAGACTTAATTATGCATGACTTACCCTTATTAATGTTATTTGGGGACTTTGATGAGATTCTAAGCTATTGATTACACTAGATTAATAGTTGAAAGTTATTGCTTATTTTGATTAAGTTCTGGCGGATAATTGTTGTGTTTTAATGAGATGGCTTCTGACTACGGCCATTTACATGGTCTAATGATATATAATTTTAGTTAAATTTTTTATATTAATGATGATGATGATAATATAGAGTATTTATTTATGTCTGTCATTTGCCATTGATGTTTAAGATATGATTTTCAGTTCAAGTTCGGTAATGATGGGAATGATGATGATATTATGGAGTTTCGATTCATGTCCGATATATTATGAGTTCTTTATGATATGATATGGTCAGGGTGGATTCTTTGTTATAACATGGTAATTGGTAATTTATTGTCCGTTGGGTTATTTACTTTCCTTGATTGTACCATCTAGGCTTATGGGGGCCTCCGTTGGGTTATTTACTTTTCCACACTTGTTAACTTGTGGTGGCCAATATTGTACTTCTACAAGTGTGATCTTTATTATATTATTTCACATGCATTTATTTACTTATGTACAGTGGTGTTGGAGCTTATTTCTAAGTTTTTCCTATTACCTTGACTTAGTTTACCTTTTTTGATATCTTATCATATTTATATCATGATTTAGCTCAGTTGACGAATAAACCCTACAGAGTACCCGTGGTTTTGGTACTCATACTATACTTTTGTACCAGTTTGGTATAGATTTGAGTATTAGTTGTACTTCTTGATTTGAAGATCATGATGAGTTGATTTTCAGAGATTTGGGTGTGCTCTCGGAGTCAGAGTTACCCTTTTTCCTCCTATCTATTAGGGTCTAGTCTTTCATTTTCCAGATAGATTGTATTTGACTATTCAGTACCTATGGTTTATTTTTAGTTGCTTTTGTACCAATATTACTGAGTCTTAGGATGGTTGTTTCTCTCTTATCAATCTATTAGACTGTTATGACTGCATTATTGATATTTAAACTCTTTAATAATTTATTTTTAGCTTGTAGGTCACTTTTCACAATGTAAACCCATTGCTTAAAGCTCTAGGCTACGGTTTGGCCTACCTACTACCGTGATAAAGTAAGTGCCATCATGACACATAAATTAAGTCATGACACTATTGGTAATAAATTTCCACGTTACCCAAATTTCCCCATTTTCTACTGTATTTCTCTTCCATTATTAGAGCGTGGAGTGTCAGAAGTTATGGAAAATCATCCATTGAGGATCAGGTGAGCTAACTCAACAGCCATTGGTCATTTATGATTGTTTTCCCTATCAAATTCCATCCTTTTTCCTTCAAAATACCATGAAATTATGTCATTATTTCCCATATTTGGTGCAATAATTTGAGCAGTTTTTGATACTCCATTTGTGCAGAACTTTTGATCACGCTTCCATTGTCATTCTATGAACCCCATGATAGATTTAATTTTGGGATACCATTAGTAGACCCCTATAATGCCCCAAATCTGGTACCCGAAATTCCACACGGGGCTCATGACCCCAAAGGACCACAAGCTAACCCAATGCTAATATATGTAACTAAGCACTGCATAACATACTGTATAAATGTGGAAATAAAAGTATGAAAGGCCATAAAGTTCAAATATCTGATAAAACATAACATCTGAATAATATGGTACCACAATACAAAAACTGAAATAACAGTCTAAACATGCTAGTCTGAAAGACTCTAAACTGACTTAAATGGAGTTGATGGGACGTGTCCCCAACTAACTCCAACTGCTGAAATAAACTAAGTACTAAAAGAATGAAATAGTCAAATAATAACATCCTCAAATAATGAGGACTCACTGCTAGTCTGTCTACTGAACTACTAATCTACTAAGGATACTCTAGAGCTCATGCTTTTGACCCTATGGTATAAAACACCTTACCGCAAAAGAAAAGTATACGTTAGTATGTGAGAATATATTAGTAAGAAAGTGAGGTAAGTTGAATGCAAATGTTCATATGCTTGAACAATACTGACTAAGTTATATGAACGTGGGAATACATGCATGAATACATAACCATAAATGAGATCGTGACAACACTGATTACTGAGTCTGAATACTGATAACATGGATTTCTGATAACTTATATAACTGATACTGAGCGACTGTGTCTAATAGTCCAGGTTCTGATGGAACTTGCTAAGTTCCGTACTAAGCTAAGTGACTGTATCCGACAGTCCTAAATTCTGTTGATCTATCTGTTCTATTACTGAGACCTGAGACTGAGACTATTGCAAGTAGTCATTTAACCGACATGCCCCTAATAATCTATTATCACTGAGTTGGTTCCAATCTGCAACCTCAATTGGAAGGATGTCAATACCTAGCCACTGGTAAGGACAAGCTACGAGTGACCCTCATCTGGCAGTGTTCCCCAAAGGAGACTGGTGGGACCCTCATTATGCAGTGTTGATCCCCCTCATCAACCCTTAACTGACAGTGTTGATGTCTCAACTTATGCTGGCTACATAGTTATGGAATGCAAGGATTGCTTATAAGGGCCACACCCTCTACTATCAGTGTGTGCCCTCATCTTTGGGTTCACTCGGTACTGAATCCTACTCCCAACTGAGTAGAAACTGAACTGATTTTACTAAGACAAACTGGACCAAGTTCATTAAGTTCCGTGGACTGACGAAATTCTACTAAATTCTGTTAACTAACTGAGTTCATGATATTACTAAGTTTTCTAGTCATGTAACTTACTGATTTCTATTGATCATGGTGTGACTGAGATTATCATGAAACTGACACTGTCTTAAGGCACACAGTTAAATTACCGGGTATAAATATCCCTATGACTCGATAGTATGAAAGTAATTCATGGAAGAAGTTGGAAAGAACAACAATGGCTACACATATATCCACAATTCATTGACTAAGACATTTCATCAAATACTTGACAAGCATTATCTTGTACATGAATGGGGATTTCATACTATCATACTATAATGACATTTTTTACTTCACATAGGTATTTATTCAAACATATGGGGAGCATACTTTGGTTATACCATCATTAATTCATCTAATTATCATGATTGCATAAATAATTTGCAATTTGAAGGGTTTATCCTTAATATAATGCAAATCATCACATACTAGGATCAGTCATTGGAACATGTAATTTAAAACATGAATCAAAACCCCACAACAACATAGACATGAATTTCAATTAAACTAAATCATGAACATTCATAAATACACAAATCTTGGATTTTCAAAAGAGATTCTTCAGATTCAAGGGTGAAAGGGACCCATGAATGAACACTTGACATACCTTTATTATGAGTTTCTTGAAGTTCTTGGACCTAAATAACTTGAATCTCTTAGTTTCTTGAAGAAGGTTTGGGATCTATTTATTGGGGATTGATCTTAGCGAGAAACCCTAATTTGGTGTTGTAGATGAATAATGAAGTTATGAGCCCTGGTCTGGTGTAATTATGTGGTAAAAAGGATAGAAAAGAACCAAACAAACTTATAAAAATTGTTTTAAATTAATGTACGGGATCTAGGAGGGCTTGGGCGACAGACCGTTACTGGCTCGACGGCCCATCGACCTTCACGTCATACTAGGATAGTATGTGATCTTTTTGCATAGGTTGTGATGGTTTGGAAGATAGTCCATTTCTATCTCCACGGTCCATCAAACATTCCATCACACTTGGCCAGAAAGTCAACTCACTGCCTCCGTTGCGACGGTTTAGGCGACGGCTCGTCGCTAGCTCGACGGTCCATCATTTCCAATGCACCTGGGCGGTTAAGACTATTTTCCATATTTCATCCATAAATATCAACCTCGATCCCGTATTTAGGAAAAAATTTTATCGATGGAAAGATTATTCAATTTCCAACACAACAAAAAGTCAACATCTCAAAAATTCCATGTGTATAAAAGTGGATCCATCTTCGAAAGAAAGTCTTTAAAACATTTGGGATGATTTTAAGCTTGGTAGAAGTATGGGGTATTACAATATCTCCCTCTTGGGAATGTTCGTCCTCGAATGATACTAATTGAGATGGGAGAAACGATAAGCTGCAGTACATACTGAATATGAACAACTGAAACATGACTACATGACTGACATTACTGATATTCATGCAGATTATGCATATTCGATGTATGGTTTTATGAATGAGCTGATACATGAAGGCATAACTGAGAGTACTAATAAGCTTATCACACATATCTGATGCATAATATATGGTTGAACTAACTCATGAACATGCGAATGAACATATAATGGTAAATATACCAAGTTTTAATTAAAACTAAGCATAGTTTGTAACTGAAATTTGAACCATAAGCTGAATGATCTTAAAGAAAGCTATTACCTTGGGCTGGGTCAGAATTTACAGAGAAGAGGTAAGGATATTTGGTCTGCATATTTGTTTCTGCTTCCCAAGTAGCTCCCTCAACAGACTAATTCTGCCAAAGAACTTTGACTAGAGGGACTTCTTTATCCCTCAATATGCGAATCTAATGTCAAGGATTTAGACTAGGATTTCCTCATAAGAAAGACAGTTCTGAATATCTACGCCCTCAATAGGGACTACGACTGCTGGGTCATCTATGCACTTATTAAGCAAGGAGACATGAAAGACTAGATGCACTGAAGTAAGATCTGAAGGCAATTCAAGTTCATAAACTACTTTGCCAAAGCGACTGAGAATTCTGAATGGACCAATATATCAAGGACTGAGCTTTACCTTCTATCCAAACCTCTTTACTACCTTTATGAGAGAGATTTTTAGGTATACATAATCACCAATATCCGAACTCGAGATCCTTTCTGTGGTCATCTATGTATAATTTTTGTCGGTTCTGAGTTATCTTAAGCTTCTCTCTGATTAACTGATCTTTCTCTAAGGTATTTAAGATCAAGTCAAGCCCTACTAATATAGCCTCCCAACTTCAAATAAATGGATTAGAGATCTGCATCTCCTACCATAGAGAGATTCGAATAAAACTATCTGAATACTGGAATGATAGTTGTTGTTGCAAACTCAATCAAAGAAAAATGGTCATCCTAACTACCCTTGAAATTAGTTGCACATGCCCTTAGCATGTCTTTCGAAGTCTGAATGGTCCTTTCTACCTAACAATATTTTTGAGAATTAACTCGAGTACCAAGACCCATTTGGAATGCTTTCTAAAAATTAGAGGTAAACTGGGTACTTCTATTTGAGACAATAGACAACGGAACACCGTTCAATCTGACCAACTCCCTGATATAGAGTTTGGCATAATCCTCGGCTAAATAGGAGGTATGGACTGGAAGGAAATATGCTGATTTGGTCATCCTGTCTATAATGACCCAGACTGAATCATGCTGATGATGAGTAGGAGGAAAACCCATCACAAAGTCCATGTTCATCTCTTCCCACTTCCAAGTGGGAATATTGATCTCCTGCATCGACCCACTATGCTTCTAATACTAAACCATTACTTGTTTACATGTAGAGAACTTAGCCTCAAACTCTGCAATATCTCTTTTTTCCCACTCCACCAATAGATTTCCCGCAAATCATAGTATAGCTTAGTTTCCCCTAGATGAATAGAGTAACGTGAACCATGCACTTCTACAAGAATTTGTTGGCTCAAGTCATGTACACCTAGAACACACAGATGATCCTTACAATGTAATACACCATCCCCCCTATGTGATAAAACCTCAAACTTCTGATCCTTGACTGACTCTTTCAACTTGACTAGAGTGGGATATCTATCTTGTTTTTTCTTAACTTTGGAAACTAGAGATAATTCAGAACTACTCTGAACCCATATATTACCCTTGGCTAAATCGACTAAGCAGATACCTAGTCTGGAAAGCTGATGAACTTCCTGAGCTAGCTTCTTCTTACTATCTTCAACATGAGAAACACTATCCATAGATAGTTTACAAAGAAAACACATGTCATAATCTTTCAGGAGCTCTAACCACCTTCTCTGACAGAGATTGAGATCTTTCTACGATAATACGTACTGAAGGCTTTTATGATCTGTGAACACATCTAAATAAACACCATAAAAGTAATGCCTCCAAATCTTCAAGTCAAAAACTACGGCTACTAACTCAACGTCATGAGTAGGATAATTCTTCTCATATTGCTTAAGTTGTCTGGAGGTGTAGGCTATGACCTTACCATGCTGGATGAGGAAACAACCCAAACCTATTCTAGATGTATCACAATACACCACGAATCTATCTGAACCATTTAGAAGAGCTAAAACTATGTTTGAGGAGAGTCGAGTCTTTAACTCCTGGAAACTCTTCTCGCAAGGATCTGACCACTGAAACTTGACTATCTTCTGAGTCAATCTAGACATAGTGGATGCAATAGAAAAAAATCCCTCAACAAGCCTTCTGTAATAGCCAGCCAACCCCAAGAAACTCCTGATATTTGATGGAGAGACAGGGTGAGGCCAGTTTCTTACTGCTTCGGTCTTTTGAGGATCAACAATAATTCCATCGCCGGAGACGATATGATCAAGGAATGCTATTAACCTTACCCAAAATTCAGACTTATTGAATTTGGTGATAATTTCTGAGAGTCCACAATACTATTTTGAGATTGTCTGCATGATCATACTCACTGTTAGAATAAAAAAGAATATCATCTATAAAGACTATGAAGAACATGACCAAGTACTGCTTTAACACACGGTTCATCAAGTCCATGAAAGCTTCTGGGGCATTGGTAAAACCAAAGGACATGACTAACAATTTGAAGTGACCATATCGAGTTTGGAAAGCTGTTTTTAGAATGTCACATTCTTTGACTCTAAGCTGATGATAGCCTGATCTGAGGTCTATCTTGGAGAAATAGATGGCACCCTGAAGTTGGTCAAACAAATCATCAATTCTAGGAAGTGGATAATTGTTCTTGACCGTTACTTTTTGAGCTGATGGTAATCAATCCACATTCTGAGAGAACCGTCTTTCTTTTGCAGAATAAGACTGGTGCTCCCTACAAGGACATACTTTGTTAGATGTATCCCTTATCTAAGAGAACCATCAACTGATCCTTTAATTCTTTAAGTTCTGCTGGCGCCATTCTATATGGAGGAATAGACATGGGTTGAGTATCTGGAAGAAGATCAGTGTCGAAGTCTATTCCTCTTTCGGGAAGAATTCCTGGAAGATCCTTGGGAAAGACATTTGAGTATTTATTCACTCTTGGGACTGATTCAAGATTGGGAGTTTAAGAACTAGTGTCCTTAACTTGAACTAGATGATAGACACATTCGTTAGATATTATTTTCCGTGCCCAAAGGTAGGAAACAAGTTGACCTCTGAATGTTGAAGTACTACCACTCTACTCTAGGATAGGTTCATTCGAAAACTAAAATTGGACCACTCTATTTCTACAGTTAACTATGGCATAGCAGGAATAAAGCCAATCTATGCCGAGAATGATGTCAAAATAAATCATCTCAAATTCGACTAAGTCTATTGATGTGAATTTATGAAATATCATAACCGAAAAGTTCCTATATACCCGTCGGGCTATGATGGTTTCACCCATTGGGTTGAGACTAAGAATATCTCTGCTAGAATTCTCGAATTGACTTCAAAATCAACTGCTATATAAGGAGTAATAAAAGACAAAGAATCTCCTTGATAAAGCAAAGCGTAAAATTGTAATTAAAATATCTGTAACATACCAGTGACCACATCAAGAGAATTTTCTTGATCCTGTCGAGACTTAAGAGCATAGAGTCTGTTTGGCCACTGCCTACTGATTGCGCTGGAAGTGGCACCCTGCTGATTCAGGCAACCAGAATAAACTAAAGAACGATTCTGCTGTCCCTGATATCCTAATTAGGGACAATCTCTAACTCCATGGCCTGGTTTTCCACATCTGAAACATACATCATTGCCATCTCTGCAAATACCCTTGTGGTTTTTACCATAAGTCTGACAAAGAGAATGGGTACGGGCACTGCTAAAACTATCGTGATACTTATGCTTGGTGCCCTATCTCTTTCACCATCCTTGAACTTAGGAGCTGGAGCACTGGCTGAGGAAGAAGCTGCAATGAATGACTTTGGGAGAAACTGAGAATTGTTACCACCCTCTAACTTAGGCTGATAAAAGTAAAAGCTACTAGTTCTAGCTCTCTTATTCTTATTTCCTTTCATATTAATCTTCCTCTTTTCTATCTCTTGAGCATGGATTATAAGCCTGACTATGTCCATCTAACTAATTTGCATTGCAAAAATACACTCATTGACCACACTATTATTTACCCCAGAAACAAACTTACTCATCTTTGCACTGCAATTTGCCACCACATAGGGAGCATATCTATCTAGTTGAGTAAACTTAAGAGAATACTCTTTCATTGTTATGTTGCCCTCACTGAAGTTGATAAATTCTAATACCTTAGCCTTTCTCAGCTGTAAGGGAAAAAATCTATCAAGAAAGGAAGCGACAAACTCCTTCCACTCAATAAACCCTGGATCTATAGCCCTCTCTACTTTCCACTATTTGAACCATGTGTGAGCCACATCCAGGAACTGATATGTAGCTAGCTCAGCACTCTCACTAGCAGTAACGACCATGATATCCATAACCTTTTGAACCTCGTCAAGGAATTTCTGAGGGTCCTCGTCTGTCTTAGACCTGAAAAAGGAAGGAGGATTCATTCGAGTAAAGTCCTAAATCCTAGCTGCAGCAGTATTGGCCACTGGATTGGCTGGAACGATAGCTAGCCATTCATTCTAAGAAGTAATTGAGTTAGCAAGCATAGTGAAAACAGCTTTGTACTCTGCATGAGAGACGTGTTTGTCTAAGGGATCTGCTTGGATGTGCTGAGTGGCTGACTGATTTTCCTTTTTTATTTTGGGAGGAATATTCTATAAATGAAAAGGGAGAAATAGATTACATCAATATTTAAATTTGAGCTCATGCTCACTAGAAAGACAAGAATACTGAAAGAAGGGAAACTGTTCCTAAAACATCTTATAGCTTCCTGTACATAAAGGTGGTGTGCAATGCACCCATGCACAAGACTCTATTAGATGTGGATTTTAGACTTACTAGGACTCTACTGAACCTTAGGCACTAAATCAATGTTTTTAACACCTCGAATCTGCTACTCGGAATGCCACACGGTGCTCATAACCGCAAAGGACCATAAGCTAACCCTTGACTAATATCTATAACTGAGCACTGCATAACATACTATATAAAGGCATAAATAAAAGGCTAAAAGGACATAAGGTTCAAATAACTGTCTGAACAAGCTAGTCTGAAAGCCTCTAAACTGTCAGAATAAGGAGTTGATGGGATATGTCCCTAACTAACTCCAAATACTGAAATTTACTAAATACTGAAAGAATAAAATAGTCAAATAATAACATCGTTGAATGATGAGGACTCGCTGCTAGTCTTTCTACTGAATGGTTGATCTACTAAGGATGCTCTAGACTTCGTGCTTCTGAACCTATGGTATAAAACACCATAGCACAAAATAAAAGTATATGTCAGTACGTGAGAATGTACTGGTATGCAAAGTGAGGTAAGCTGAATGTGAAGGTTCATATGCATGAAAAATGGTGACTGAGTAACATGAACATGGGAATACATGCAGGAATACATAACCGTAAATGAGATCATGACAACACTAATTACTAAGTCTGAATACTGATAACATGGATTTCTATAACTAATATAACTAATACAGAGCGACTGTGTCTGACAGTCTAGATTCTGATGGAACTAGCTGAGTTCCATACTAAGCTGAGTGACTGTATCTGATAGTCCTGAATTCTATAAAACTATCTAAGTTCTATTACTAAGATTTGAAACTGAGAATGTGGGAAGTACTCATTGAACCGACATGCCGCTAATAATATATTATTGTTGAGTTGGGGTCTAATCTGTAACCCAAATTAGAAGGGTGTCAATACCGCACCACTAGTAAGGAAAAGTTGTGACTCACCCTCATCTAGAAGTCTCCTCCAAAGAATAATGGTGGGACCCTCGTCTGGCAGTGTTGATCTACCTCATTAACCCTCAACTGACAATGTTGATGTCTCAACCTATGCTGGCTACATAGTTTTGGAATGCTATGATTGCTTGTAATGGTCACACCATCTACTATTAGTGTGTGCCCTCGTCCTTGGGTTTACTCGATGCTGAATCCTACTTCCAACTGAGTAGACACTAAACTGACTATACTAAGATGAACTGGACTGAGTTCATTGAGTTCTGTGGAATGATGGAATGTTATTGAATTTTGTTAACTGACTAAGTTAATGAGATTACTGAGTTTTCCTGGGTCATATAACTGAGTGAATTCAACTGATCATGGCGTGACTGAGATTATAATAAAAATGACACTGGATATAGGCACACAGCTAAATTGTTGGGTATAAATACCACCAGGACTCGATAACATAATTCATGGAAAAACTTCAAAAGGACAACAATGGCTACACATATAACAATAATTCATTAACTAAGACATTTCATCAAACACTTAACATTCAGTAACTGGTACATGAATGGGTATTTAATACTATCATACTATAATGGCACTTTTTTCTTCACATAGGTATTTAGTCAAACATATAGGGAGAATACTTTGGTTATACCATCATCAATGCATCTAATTATCATGGTTGCATAAATAAATTTTTAATTTAAAGGGTTTATCCTTAATATTAAGCAAATCATCATACACTAGGATTAATCATTAGAGCAGGTAATTTTAAACATCAATCAAAACCCCACAGCAACACGGACATGAATTTCAATTCAACTAAATCGTGAAAATTCATAAATACACAAAAATTGGATTTTCAAAAGAGATTCTTAAGCTTCATGGGTGATAGGGGCCCATGAATAAACACTTGACATACCTTTATTGTGAGTTTCTTGAAGTTCTTGGACTTGAAGTACTTGAATCTCATAGTTTCTTGAAGAAGGGTTGGGATCCTGTTCTTGGGTATTGATCTTTTAAAGAAATCCTAATTTGGTATTGTAGATGAATAATAAAGTTATGAGCCCTGGTCTGGTATAATTAGGTGTTAAAAAGGGTGGAAAAGACCCAAACACCCTTATAAAAATGGCTTTAAATTACTGAATGGCATATGGGATAGATTGGGCGACGGACCATCACTAGCTCGATGGCCCGTCGAACTTCCCGTCGTACTATGCTAGAATGTGATCTTCCTGCCTTGGATGTAATGGTTTAGGCGACGGTCCATCGCTTGCTCCATAATTTTTTGGACATTCCATCGTACCTGGCCATAAGGTCGACTCATTGTCTCCACTGCGATGTTTGGATGGTGGCTCATCACTAGATTAACAGTCCATCGGCCCCTTTCAGTCGCACCTGGGCGGTCCAGACTGCTTTCTATATTTCGGCCATAACTTTCTACCCAGATTCTAGATTTAGGTGAAATTTGTATCAATGAAAAGCTTATTCAATTTCCCACACAACAAACAGTTAAAATCTTAAAAATTCCACGTATATAAAAGTAGATTCATCTTTTAAAGCAAGTGTTTAAAACTTTTGGGATGATTTTAACCTAGGTAGAAGTACAGGGTATTATAACCCCGTGGACCCATTTTCTCAAACTTTAGGCTCAGGAATTTATATTTAAATATGGGTACATTTTACTCTTACGAATGGAAAATTATTATTCTGCTAGCATGGAATCATTTCCGGATAATGGATCAAATATATGCAATTTATAGGAAATTCAAGAAGTTGTGGTAAAACAAGGAGGTATATTATGTATATTAGTTCCTAGCTAGAGATTATTGTATGAAATTTTGTCCAGTATATAATGACTTAATCTATTTTGGGGAATTGGTATAGAAATATAACCCAAACTTTAGTATCAAATATTCTTTTATGGTTATATGTCACAACCCCATTTCATAGGTCATGATGGCACCCACCACTAAACCCATAGTTGGAAAACTACGCCATCATCTAGAATGGCAAGTAACGGGTTCTATAGGTAGGATTTGGTATACTTTTCTTCATGAAAGGGTGTAAAGTATATATTCCATGCCAGATAAAGTTGATAGAACATGTTTATGCCTAGTGTATCTTGATTTAGCCTAATTAAGAAATTTAGGATCAGAAATGTAACCCGACCCTTAAGGTGAAATACTTGGTGTGTCTATTGACTCCTATCACTGTAGGTTATATGTATGATAAACATAGTTCGATATTATGGATCCTTTAATATAAGATTTACTAATTGGATAAGTGAATTGAATCATAGGTTCCCTGATCATAGTATTACTATTACTCTAGTTTTATATTGTTGGGCTTGAGGCCATGCTTATGATACCAGTTTTACTCCAGGTGAGCTTCTTACCGTACAATGTATGTAACTATAGTCTATAGAAGATTATGGTTGTATTGTTTGGATACTGGTGATGGAATGCATACATTTATGTTCATTCATGCTCTTTTAGGGGTACGATTCAAATCAAAAACATTAGTTTACTACTATTTTCTAAAAATTAATTCTAATTGAATTTCCTATTGCCATTTTGACCAATAATTTCTTTATCGACATCTTTCGATAAAGGGAAGTTCAAGGTCCTCATTGTCTTGCAAAATATTTAGTGTCACATTATATGAAAGAATATTAATTATTAGGATTTTTTATCAGTCTAAATTTATCTCATCACCGATAAAACTCATTAAATGGTCATTGTTAACTTGATTCTCCAGTTAATTGATTTCTTTAGGAATATTAAGATTAATAAGATCTTGAGTCTCTTCATAAGATTCCTTAAAAATATCATCTTTATCATTTTTTGTGCTTTTTTACACAATTTTTGTCTTTCAAACCTACTGTCCCACTTTGCTTCAGGCGTGTTTGGGATTTTGAAGCTATGATAGCAGTAGATGGTCCCTTTGGGATAACAATTCAGACAGGCACATTCAATGTAGGAATATGTGACCTAGTTATCCTTTTCAAATTAGTAAATGTGTCTGCCATTGATTCGCTAGTCATTAAATGATCTTTTTGACTCATGTTCACATATAGGGGTATGTGGGTCAAAATGTGATAATGATGAACTATCCTTGTAATTACTCTTTTTGAGTTCTGTTTGTCCCCCCCACCCCCAATGGTAGGTAATTTATGTAATCAAATCAATAATTTACAAATTGAGCAGTAAATAAATTTCCCATCTCTCATTCAAGATAATAAATTATTAAGGGTGACTCAAACCAACAATATAATCCTAACCTTCTCTAGGGCCTATTTTAGTGCGTTATGATGGTGCTATTGGCGCATATATAGCATATTCAAAAAATTGTAGATGAGGAATTACTTAGCTCATGACCAAAGAAAAATTGTGAAGAAGAGTATTTATTATAATGCGTTGGTTTGAGATGAACATGTGATGTTGCATGCAAGATAGAATGACCCCAAATAGTAGAGGGCAATTTTTCACTAATAGTGGTCTTAGTCAATTATAAGCACTAAATAAATGACTCATCAAGTCCATTTCAAGTGAGCACATGAGCGACATAACATTCAACTCTTATTCCAACTGTTACACAGTTATTGTCATGGTCCAAAGCAGGGACTGGCTGTGATGGGTATCTAAAGTCCAACAATGACCGAAGACCACCCCCAAATACCCAAACGACCAACCATACCTAACACCCCTTGTCGGATGGATTTCAAAGATACAACAAGATAAAAGAATATAAAATTAAAGACATTACGCTAACTTTATATCAAAAATAAATTATCCTCAACCAAATAACCATCCAATACCCATGCCAATACCAATAACAATACTGACACCGCCCACTACTACAGTAGTCTTACAAATCCTCAAATCAAAACCAAAGAATATCCAGTTGGGACATGCCCTCGGCCATAGCCAACCAAAACAAAAAGTAATAATAATACATAAGGAAATATATAGCATGATTTGGGGTCTTTCAGTGTATGGAAGCACACAACTTAAGTCTGACTCAGAAGTTATCCCCGAAACACCGCGTCACTGTGCAGGAGTAGTGGAAGTATGACCGATTCTTCCATCGTGTGGGCATACAGTGCCTAAAGATGATTAGCAAGGTGAACGCTAGCATATAACTTAGGCATAAGGATAAAGTAATGTCATCAATACAAAACCAAGTAAAACCAATGCACATAACCATATGCAAATGCATATATATATATCTATAAGCATATGTTGGGACGGGGAACAAAGTTTAGCATGAAATTTAAAACATTTAACCTGGGTTGTGTAGTTTACCATCATAAGTTCACCCACGGGCTATATGGATCCAATGTTACCCCATCAAAGGGCCTCAGTGCTTGTTAGACACACGAACTAGTGATATCATAGATTATCGAGGATTCCATTATACCCTTTGCCCTCTATGATACATATATATGTATAGTGGCTTGGGGATTCCTTTTACCCCGCAAGAACATGGTCAACAAGACCAACCCTCATATCGGTAAACATGAGTTCCCAGTGTCCATCCTTTTGAATCATACCTTCACGGCTAGCTATGACAACCCCCATTATTGCATAATTAGAACATTTAACACATAGCAAAACCACTAATTTCAGGAGTCAATTATTATGGCATTATTAAGTGGTATAGTGATACCTAATATAGCTTGCAAGCAATGTCATTAAGCAAGGTCTTAGGGGGTTCATATGGACCCTGTAGACTCTATTATTAAAATTACTTAGGGGATTCCCATGTATACTATAAGGTTTTTAAAACCATCCTTAAACAATTAACCGTTTATATCATGCATTATTTTCTAGAAAAAAATCCAAGCCATATGATAATGTATAACCAAAATAATTTATACAAATAGGTTGAGTTTATTACCCATATCCATATGAAAACAATCACTTTGGGGATTCCATTGTACCCCTATTTTGATCGACCATTCCCATGCACCCCAATTCGTTTACCAATCATAAATTTAAACACAATAGTTTCATAGATAACATGGAAGTACCATTTAAACAATTTATTTTAAAAACCCTCAACCCATATTTCAAAACCTTTTACGAGCTGATTCATGAGTTGTGATGGCACCTACTAAAACCCAACAGTAGGTAAGCCCACACAGTAACCCGGAGGTAAGGCAATGGATTACTTTAGTAGAAACACCTAAGAAGGGCCACAATAAATGAACACAATAAAAAACAACAATGTCCATAATAGACAATCAACTATGGATACCAATCCTACGACCTGGTACTATCAGTACAAGAGCATCTAAGTTCGACAATAGGAAATACAAATCAAAGTCAAGATAGTCTTATATGTTATTCTTGAATACAAGATACTAAATAATGATAGAAGGGAAACAAGTAACTCAAAACACTAAGAGCTCACCCTGTCTCTTGAAGATCATCACTGATCAATCTCAACTCAGCGGTGGCAACTAGTACTCAGGTTTACACCAAAATGGTACAGAAGTGTAGTATGATTAATAAAACAATGGATACTCAATAGGCATCATCGGTCGATTAAGGTAAATTATGATATAAATATGATATAAAGCAAGATAATATATCTAAGTCAAGGCAAAGAATTGAACCTGAATCTTCTTCATCAGCACTGTACAAATAGGTAATTAACTAGAACAATAAAACAACATCTCATATCAATTCATACTAATACCATCACATAAAATGGATAACCAATCTGAAAGCGTAAATCAACACCAGTATAGTCATAACTGCATATGTACCAATTCAACACACATACATCCAATAGAGTATAAAGTAAATGAACTCACCACACCATCCCATACCACCGAAAAGTACACCCAAAAGAACATAAAGTTAAAAACTATCATGGTGTCCCATACAACCGGAGAATGAATCAATAGATCAAATCATCAATATATCAAGATACATGTATAACCAACTATAATTTATGCATGGTTTCCACAATTCCCATCAATGATCACTTGCTAGGATCCATAATCATCATCAATTACTGCAATTGAAAAGTATATCTGAAGGTAATCATCACCATCATCATATAGACGTTTAGATATATACGATATCAATACACTTTATCTAGTCATTATTAACTAATCAACACTTATTCTTATTAGGCTACTAATTCACTAGTTCGTATAGGATCTCTATTATGGCATAACTGATTCTTTACATAAGCCTCAATCATGAGGTAACACTAACTATTATTAACAAAGTAGCCAACATCCACATATAGTCAAGGTGCATTACTAATCTGTAGATATTGTTTGACCAAAGTTTTTTTCTAGTTATCATAGTGCACGTAATCACATTGGAACAAGGTTACATATCATCAAAATTACATATCTATCTATCAACTAATGCCTCTTTCTATCATGCATCAAAATCTACAAGTCCTCATTTTAACAGCCCAACAACATAATACTTTAGTCATCAATATCATCAATCATCACCAATGCTAACCTCTTTTACCATTGACCATATAACAAACATAATTGCTACTTATCACATCTCATCTATCAACGTCTATTACTTAGCATTCTAGAATTTTAGTCATCAAGTAAAATAGTCACTTAGTAGACAACTTGTTACCACACAATTCATTTACTAGGCAATATGTCTTAGATAATCCCTTTATTCAAACCAAATACATCCACCATGTTAATTTTTACTTCTATACAAGTTTCCACTTACCAATTAGCATTAATTCTTTATTCTGGATATTTTATTTCCACTAAAACTTTAACACCCCTGAGAACTACACCACTAAACAAGTGATTAGGATTGAAAAATTATAACCAACATCCTAAGATGGACATCATATTTTCAATGCACACACGAAAATAGTCAAATAAAGCATAATCTTGCATAATAATTTACACACATGTTTACCATACACAACATCAATATATCCTTCGAACTTATCAGGCACTGCCATAACATTAATATATTATCCGTATGTCCATGAATCATAATATCAACAATATATCCCCTGGACTTATCATCCATCATAAACCATCAATATATCTTCGAACTTATTGTGCATCATAATATCATTAATATATTCTCCGGAATTATCGGTCACCAAAATATTATCAATATATCCTTCGGACATACTGGGCATCATAATATCATCATTATATCTTCCAGACTTACTGGGCATCATATTATCATCAATATCATCATCCAAATTAACCTGGAATCATAATATCATCAATATATCCTCTAAATTTACCGAGCATCATAATATCCTCAATATTCATCATTACAGAACTGTATATATGTATATGGACAAATAAATAACAAGTAAAAGCCCCACAAACAATAGAGTGTACCAAAAGTAAGGAAAGATATTACAAGGTACCTCACCATTTATCATCAATATATTATAATAGTAAGTGCATTAACATGCATATTCATATTGTTTGAACAATCAACACATTACCATGCTTGACATAATTGTTAGCATGGCCAATTATAAGTCATGGCTATACTTTCTTGAATTATTCTTATTAGTGAAGGTTTACATTAATAGCACAAGAGGGTCCTTAGTACAAACCTTTGCTTAGTCATCCTATTTGAACATAATATGAGTAATATCATAATCCAAGGCTCACATGATAATCTATATGATGATTTATGCAATAGCATAGTCATAGGTTAAATTTACAAGACTTTCCAATGCTATCCATGTAATGACAATAAGACAATCAATGAAGTATGGACATTATTTCAAAAATCAATATCATGAATAACCCATTGATCATGTTTAGCCATCATATTACCAAGAACACATTCCAGGTGTTATCAAGTATCTCGGTTGCTACTAAAGCTATATAGTTCAAGCTTAATGCGGGTCAAGCTCCACTTCTAATATCCCAAATTATCTTCTTCAAGTCTTAACTTCTAACTGGAATTAGACTAATTTATCTAAATCATGCCTCAAACAATACATATCTAGGTCAGCATACTCTTAAGATGAGTGAAGAAGGTTACTCCCATCAAACTAGAGCAACTAGAGCACTCTCATGCTATTCATGAGATAACAAGTTCAACTAACAAAGGTTCTAGACTATAAGTCAAATATCACATTTAATGTATTCAAAGACCTAAGTGATTCAACTAATCCCAAACATTACCATATACTATTTAAACATCTAAGAAGTCACCCAATCTTTTGAAGATAATACAATTACACTACAATAAAGCTCGATCTAACACAAGTAAGCGTAACTTACATTGAATCCAAATATAGCTCACAAAATAACAATCTTTGCTTTACCTTTCCAAGAAGCTTCTTCAATGAGCCATGATATCAAAAATATAATCTATGCATTATTATTACAATAACAATGTCAATATTGCATCATTGTGCTTCAGGTCTAAAATGACCCCAAAAAACCCCATGTGGTCCCACATATAGAAAATGTGTTATCGAGACTAACCCATTGTTCAATACCATTATGGAGTTATATCCCTCAAGAAATTAGTGCAAAACAACCATATTTGGGGCTAAAACCAAGCCTCAAGCCATTTGGGGTTTCGGGTTAATTAATAAAGAATTCAACACAAAAATTAAAGAATTCAGACCTTAGATTCAACGTTAATCATGATTAAGTAGGTTATCTAAGATGCCAATCAACACCCAAGACTAAATTTAAAAACCACACGCTTTATTAGGGTTTTGGGACTCAAGACAATGGAGAAAATAGCCAATTCTCGGCAAAAAAGATTTTTTAAATGACCCCATCCCAAGCCCTCAGGTAAGGCGATCGCACACCTACACGTGCTATAATTAAGGATTACCATCGTACTAAGGCCATAGAGATTGCGGTACCTTGCTTCATAGATGACTTAAACTTAGAATTAGATACCAATTTTTGGCCAAGGCTTAGGGATGCATTCAGAATCCAATACGAACAAACAAGATATGAAACCATACAAATTCGATATTCTGGATGTGTTAGAAGTCATTTCTACCAAATATAGGCCCTACACCCAATTTTCCAATTTTTCAACTTTTCAACCTACTGGTCGAAATGTGTTCAGGTCTAATGGGACCCAAACCAAAGATCTTCCCAACCTAAAATCATTATTCCAAAGTTGTTGGCACAGTCAAAGTTCATGTCTGATATTGTTTTACTAAAATTTTTACTCGATTGCCATTTAGAATAAGCGAAGACTTCTAAATGGGGAAATAGTTCTAAAAATCAAAGGGACTACTCTGTAATCGAACTACCACTTCCAATAAGTCATAAATGACTTGGGCAACTATGGAAAAGCTCTAACAGAGAAAATAAAAAGAATCACGAGAAATGACCTGAAGGGTCATTACTACATCCACTACTAAGGAACTTTCAGCCCCTATAGTTTAAGAAAAAAATGCCTAAAGTCTCGAACAAATGAGGATATTGGTCCTGCATCTTTCTCTCAATCTCCCAAGTGGCTTTCTCTACTCGATGGTGCTTTCAATGAACCTTAACTATAGGTATCTCATTAGAATGCAACTATCTCACACCCCTATCCAAAATAAGCACGGGCTCCTCCGCAAAGGTCAATTGCTCATCTAACTAGACTGAAACCCTCCTTATTATATAAGATGAATTAGGAATATACTACCACAATATAGAGATATAGATAACCAGATGAATAGAAGTGAAATCTTGAGGCAAGGAAAACTAATAGGCCACCTCGCCAACAGTGCAAAGAATCTCAAAAGGACTAATATATCAAGAGTTAAGCTTACCCTTTCTTTTGAACCTCATCATACCTCTTATAGGTAAAACATGAAGAAAAACTCAATCACCAACTTTAGTCTTTCTGCCAACTATGGGCTACTCTCTATATATCCTTAATCACCCTAACTCTATCAAATGATCCCTAAATCAAATCTATACCACGAGGTCTCACCTATGAAGTATCAAACCATCTTATAAGAAAATAACATTACCTACCATACAAAGCCTCATAAGGCATCATCTCAATACTCAAATAATTGTTGTTGTTGCAAGTAAACTCTACCAATGCTAAGTGTTGATCCCACTTCCCTACAAAATCCATAACATAGGCTCAAAGCATATCCTTGAGTGCCTAAATAGTCTACTCAGACTGACTATCTTTCTACAATTGGAAAGCTATACTCAAATCCACTCAAAGACCCAACTCTTCCTGGAATGCTCTATTGAATTGTAAAGTAAATACAAAACCACGATATGATATGATAGAAATAGGCAGCCCATGCAAACAAACTATCTCCCGTACATAAATTTAGGAAAATTTTTCAGCACTGAAGGTCATCTAAATAGGAATGAAATATGTTGACTTGGTCAAATGATCTATAATAACCCAAATATCATCATGACCACGGGAAATATGAGGAAAATCACTAATGAAGTCTATAGTAATCCTTTCTCAATTCTACTCGAGAATGGGAAATCTCTGAGTCAATCCACATAGATGCTAATTCTCTACCTTAACCTACTGAGAAAATAGGAAATGAGCCACAAAGTATTCTATATCTCTCTTTATACCATCACATCATTAATGATACCTTAAATATCTATACATATTAGCCGTACTAGTGTGAATAGAATATCTTGAGCTATGAGCCTTATTAAGAATCGACAGAATCAAATCATCAAGATGGGGAAGACATATACAACTCTGAAATCTAGAAAATACCCTAGAAATCATTTGTGTAACTCCCAGACTCACTACTCACCACCAAATCATGGAGGAAGCACAACTTTCTATCCTCATATTGATGATCACATATCTACTCAAATATGGAGGATCTCATCTCTACTTAAGCCAAAATCCTCAATAGATCCATAATACGACCTTCAAGTTGGCTAAGGACTAAATCCCTCGTGCCATGGGCACTAAGAAACTAATATGAATGCCAAGATACCCATACTCACTGACTTGTGACTCAAGGCACCAGCTATAATATTTTCCTTATCCAGATGATACAAGATGGAAATATCTTAGTCTTTTATCAGCTCCATGCATCTACAGAACATATAGACTTTGAACCATTAAAAATCTAATTCATTTTTATATCTCTGAGTTGGGTTCGTCTAAAGACTTGAGTCGTACCCATTGTCACCACTCGTACCATCCTTGCCCCTCTCTCTCATATCCTAGGAATTATAGTGAGGGTCACTCACTATCCGTGGTAAAAGTGACCCATCCTCAATCATAACCTATGTATATGAGTCATATCTTTGAAAACTCTATAGAGTGAGAATTGAGCTTAAGATAAACTGTCTAGCATACAGTTGAAGCTTACGACTAGGGGGTGATTCATATTTTTGAGATATAACTCATGGGTGTGTTTTTGTACCCTTAACAGTGTGTGTAACCTAAGAGAAATCTAGGTACGAGTTAGGGTACCACTCATACCCTAACGTAAGATCACTAAGGGAATTATATCGGGGAGTTGTACCCTTGCATGAGCTCACTTTTCAGCTTTTAACTAAGGACTTTTGGGTTATTTTTGTTTCCTAAAACCCTAACCCCTCTAAATATATAAGGCATTGAAGCATTCTAAGTCTCCATTCTACAAGAATCAAGCACTCATATACACTATAAAGGCATATTAAAAAAAGATTAGAGGCTAGAGTTTGGAGGGCGGTCATCAAGTAGCAAGAGAGAGTCAACATTCATGGTGATTCAAGTTGTTTAAGGAATGTATATCTTACCCTTCTTAAATAAATCTAAAACCCATGTATTTCACACTTGAATTAGCAAGTGTACCTGGTGTTTTGGAAATCAAATGAAAAGGGTGTTGTTGCTACATGATGAACAATGATAATTCCTACTTAGACTTGTGTTTATTCATTTTATTGATGTTGATTTGCATATATAGATGCTGGTTGTATCTGGTCTAACATGAGGCTCATGAATAACCCTAATATTGATGAATTCCACCCTCAAAATGACTTTGTTGAAGGTAAGCGCATAAGGTGTTTGTGAAACTATCTAAGTGAATTGTCTAGTCACATATTGGTGTTATTTTAAACTAGGGCAATGGTCCAATATGTATGAATAAGTAATAAATGATATTGTAAATGCATTATGACTCATGTAATGAGGAATTTATAACCTTGTTGGTTGATGGCTAAAGAGAGAGTAAATCCCTAGGCATAAAGATGAACTCAAATTTTGTATTGAACCAAGTGTAGTGAAAAGGTGATATAATGTTGTAAATGAAATGTTAATGTTTGTGTGTGTCTTGAGGACCATAAATTGACTTGAATGATGAATGGAATAAAGGCATTGTCCTATTAAGGTGGTTGAGCAATAAAGATCCCATGAGGACCATGTGGTCATGTATAATGTTGAATTGGCTAAATGAGCCAAAGCTATTAAATATGATATAAATTATATGAGTGAAAATTCATAAACTAATGGATTAAGAGTTCAAATGGAGACTAATAATGATGGGCGATTCAATTTTCTCATCTAATGATATGACTTGTGGTTCGAGTTCCTAGTCCTATGAAACCATGGGTTATTCGAGTTCCTCGTCTAATAACAAGACTAGTGATTCGAGTTCCTAGACTGGTGATATGACTTGCAATTTGAGCTCCTAGTCTAAAAAGATCTCTTAAGGATAGAATACCTCGTCAAATGGCATGGCTAGTGATTTAAGTTCTTAGACCGATGATACGACTAGTGATTCAAGTTCCTAGTCCAATAAAATGAAATGGCTAGTTATTCCAGTTCCTAGACAGGTGAAACAACTAGTGATTTTGTTACTAATCAAATGAAATGACAATGAGATTGGTCAAATGAGCTAACGTGGTTGAAAGTTCTTTACTCTATATCTCACGAATGAAGGATTTGAGAATGTATGCTAAATTGTTTTCCCTTGTGATATAATATGATCATGTTGTGTATATCTATGTGTATGAGTATATGTTTAAGAATGATGTTGACTCTTGGTCTCTTGATTACCATGCGAAATGCCTATGTGTTGGTATAAGTGTATCAATATGAATGATGATAATATATTAACTTCTTGTTAAATGATGATGTTATTATATCCTTAGCCTTGAGTTACATGCTATCGTTCCAATCGTTAACCATCTTTGGACGCTATGTCCCTAGACGACATAGAGGCCAGAGCTATAATGCCTCGATTCCCATGAACCAGAATTCCACACGGTGCTCGTGACCCCGAGGAACCACAAGCTAACCCTTCACTGATATCCGTACCTATTCATTGCATAATATAATATGATAAATGTAGAAACTGGCTAAATCTGTCCATAAGGTTCAAATATCTAAATATACAGTACTGAAAACTAAATATCAATATATCTGTCAGAAAAGCCTCTACACTGTTTGAACTGTGGAGTTGAAGGGACAATTCCCCAACTAACTTCGTCAACTAAAATCACCAAAACACTGATATAGAATATCCTCGGATGATAAGGACTCACTGCTCACCCACTGCTATAAGATCTGACAACTAAATATACTCTAAATCTTGCTCTTCTGAAACTATGGTGGGGAAAGCACCATAGTGCGAATGCGTCAGTACAAAGAATGTACCAAGTATGCAAGGATAGGGTAAGGTAAAATATAAGGCTTATGCATAAACATAAAAATTTGAATAATATGTATTCGCTGGAATAAACATATATAGAAACTCTGCAGTTACCAATTTTGAAACATGTCTGATCAACAATACACACATGGATGCATAAAGTACAACTGAAATCATCATGACACCGAATGTTACATTTTGAACGCTGACACCCGAAAATAATAATACTGACAATAAGATACTGAGTATCTGAAGATACTATAGCTGACATCTGTACTTATCCATACTAATAAATTGGATAACTGATATTACTAATATTTGATATTCAAATTCACCAACTCTGGAACACTGAACAATCGAATCTGAGATCAACCTTCATCTAGCAAGAAGTCTCTAGAACACTGAACAACTGAATCTGAGATCAACGCTCATCTAACAGGAAGTCTCTATACTCAACGATAATGGTAATGGGTAAATAAGTTTGAGAGCAACCCTCATCTCACAGGAAGTCTCTCTACTCAATGATAATGATAGCAATACTGGGAGCCCTGTATCTGACAGCCTCAACTTCTGCACATTAATTGAGTTCTTTTCTGATACTGTTACTGAAACTATGGGAGTAATCATTTAACCGACACGCCCCACTTACCACAAGTGGGATCCAACCTGTATCCCAGCTGGAAGGGTGTCAATACCGTGCCACCAGTAAAGATAACTGCATAGGACCCTATACTATCAGGCTCTCAAATAAGAATGGTGGGACCCTCTACTCGTAGGACAACCACCTCATCTAACCCTCTACTCACAGGATGGATGTCTCAACCTAAGCTGGAGACGTAGTTCTGGAGCATAAGGATTGCTTCCAGGAATCAAACCCTCTACTCGCAGGAATGTTCCCATCCTTAGCTCGCTCAGTGCTGAATCCTACTCCCAACTAAAAGACATTTAACCGGTTCTTAACTGTACTCAACTGAACTGAATCTGTTCTCACATTATGATACTTTATCAATATGAAAGAGTTTGCTTGATTCCGTTCTCTGACATAGTATTTCTAATTGCCACTTACTTTTAAGATAAGCTTACTATCTCAGAAAATGTACACAGGTCTGTAACAGAGTGAATTGATATAAAAGATTTCAGAGCTTCATGGCCAGATTATTTGATAAAGAATGATTTCCGAGATTACTGATTTTTACCCAAGTTTTGAAACTAATCGGGAGTTCATTGTTCATCGCTCGATTGAGATTACCGTGAAACTGACTCGGCTCTAGACCAGCAGACTATTTTGGGCATACGTACCCCCAGCACACAATACCATAAAGTAACACAAGATAGATAACTCATACATAATATGCCCATAGGCCATCATACGCAACACATAATTGAGGACTTCACACTTAGGAAACCAAATGGCCTCATTTCTCCATATAAGCATCCAATCGAACACGTGGGGAGCATGCTTTGGGTCCACAGCAAATACTAAACACAAACATCATAGTTACCTCAATAATTCATCATGGCATTCCATCATACACCCACAACGCACCACAAATTCAAGGAAATCAACTATCCATAGGAACAAAGCATGACTTTATCTTTTAAGACCTAATGAACCACAATGCATAGTTTCCTATTCTCTTAAATATTTGTCAAACATATGGTAGACATAAGTTAAGCATATGGATATGGCATGAAATCATAATTTGGATAACAAACATGTCAAATACTTAAATTCTTCTTCACATAGGCATTTTAGCAATCATCTTACATGCACCATTTAGGGCATAGGTTTAATGCTCAATTTCATGCACCACAACACCGTTATCCTTCAACTTCAACAACATAATCACCAACCATCATACAAATACTACACACATATACTTCAACAAACACACATAATCATCCCACATATATATCTCAACCATCATGTGAATACTACACACATACAAAATAAAAATTTAGAAAGTATAATCATATATATATATATATACACATGTACCTTGAGCCTTTGAAAAAGGATTTGTGGGCTCTATGGACGAAAGGAGCCCATAGATAAACACTTGCATACCTTAGATTTCATAGCCAAAGAGATTGACGGAAGTTATTCGCGAAGCGAAGCGTTGAATCGATTATCCCCCAATGAGAACCCTAACCCTAACTCCTCTTCTTCTATATATATATATATATATATCTGCATATATTTTGAGAGATATAAGAGAAATGAGAGAAAATGAATAATAATTCTCAGCTCAAAGAGGGTATATATAAAGGGTTACCGTAATGGGATATGACCAAAATACCTTTAAAAATCAATTAATGTCAAATCTTTCCTTCAGTGATCTATCCGGTAGGCTGAAGTAAATTGGCCATAACTTTTTACTCCGATGTCCAAATTGGATGAAACCAATTTCATTGGAAAGAAGACTCTCAGGGATTTCCATTGATATATAGCAGCTCACACAGTTCATTATGTACAAGGAGTTATGATCATTTGAAGTTGACCAAAAAAAATCATCTGGCTGCAGTATTTTTTTTCCTGCACATTTTACTGTTCACAATTCGATCAGAATAGTCGTAGTTTGATCGGAATGGTCGTAACTCATCGCTCGAGTATCCATTTTGGGTGATCATATATCTTTAGAAAGCTTATTCGATGCTCTACGCAATGGTGGGTAGTAATCCAAGAAATGACACACAGAAAAATTATAAGTCATTCTCGAAGATAGGATCCCGACACATTTACGCACAAAATTTCAATGAAAAATTTTCACGGGGTATTACAAGAGCATCATCTTATTTTCCTGTGCAGTGATTAATGTATCAATGCGGTTCATGCATTGACTTCTGGTACATGTGTGCTTAATATGCCCATATGACATGACCGAGTTTTGGGTCGTTTCATCTACACAGACGAGCGTCAAGATCTCACTGGGTCATAAGATGCTAAAGGATGCAGTGATTAGTGAAAAACTCACAATGCACTTCACACAGATAATGAATCCAAATCATGACCGGGAAAAATACCGCCGCCAACTCCAAATTATGAGTGGAGAAGTTATGGTCATGCAAAGCTATCTAGAAGTATAAGCACTAACATGACCCTTTTGCATCAAAACAAAACCAACACCAACACCAGAAGCATCAGAAAAATGGTGATTCCCTCACCCTCAAATGGTAGAGCTAACACTGGAGTTGAAGTAAGACAATCCTTAAGCTTTCCAAAGCTCAACTCACACTCCTCGGACCATTGGAAAGGAACTTCCTTTTGAGTCAATTTAGTCATAGGGGCTTAAATAGTAGCAAAGCTCTAAACAAAGCATTTGTAATAACTAGCCAAACAAATGAAATTGGGAACCTCAGTCAGAGAAATAGGTCTAGCCCAATCATGATTTGACAAAATCTTAGCCGGGTCGTCCATGAAACCGGCACTAGATACCACATGTCCAAGGAATAATACTCACACAAGCGAAAACTCACACTTAGAGAACTTGGAAAAAAGTACATGGTCGCACAAAGTCTGAAGAACAATTCTCCAGTGTTGCACATGTTCCTCACTATTCCTCAATTATAAAAGAATGTCATTAATACACACAATAATGAAAGAGTCTAGATAATGTCTAAATATAAGTTTGATCAAGTCCATGAACTTGATTCGGGCATTAGTTAACCCAAAAGACATCACAAAAACTCATAATGACCATAGCAGATCCTGAAAGATTTCTTTGGGATATCCTCTTTCCGAATCTTTAGATGAGGATAACCGGATATCTTAGAAAACATGGCTGCACCTGAAGCTAGTCAAACAAACCATCAATGTGAGGCATAGTATAATGGTTATTCACTCACCTTATTAAGTTGCTTATAATTGATACACATATATATGGAACCGTCTTTCTTCTTTTCAAACAATATAGGAGCACCCCACAGGGATACACTCGGTCTAATAAAACCCATACCAAGAAGATCCTAAAGCAGAGAATTCAGCTCCTTAAGATAAGCAGAAGCCATATGATAAGGTGCCATGCTCAAGATCAATAGCAAACTCAATCTCACGGTCAGAGGGAATACCATGTAGGTCGGTAGGGTACACATCAGAAAACTCACAAACTATAGGAAAAAGGTTAATCGACGAACTCTCTATATGAGTATCACATATATAAGCAAGATAAGACTCACAACCCCTCGATATAAGTCTTCTAGAACAAACATAATAAATAATCTCCATTTGCTCATGACTAACTGCTCTCTGCCATATGACTGGGGGTACACTTGGCATAGCTATAGTAACAGTCCTGGAAAGACAATCCATGACTACATGATACTGGAATAAACAATCCATGCCCAGAAATACATTGTAATCTAGCATATAAAAAATAATAGGATCTACATAAGTACCAACATCACTAACTGTCATAAGACATGATTTGACTACTCGATCCATAAAAAAAGAATCACCCACAAGAGTAGATACGCAAAATGGAATAGATAATAAATCACTAGTCAAGCCTAACTGTGATGCATAATAAGTAGATATATAAGAATAAGTTGATCTGAGATAAAATAAAGAAAGAATTGATTTGTGTCACACCAAAATCATACCTATAACTATCGCATATGAAGTCTCAACCTCAGGTCTAGTAGGTACTGCATACAACTGACCATGCCTGCCACCTGGCTAGGCACCTGACCGACCTCATGTCATGCTTGCCTGAGTACACCTCGAGCACCCTAATAACGATCCCTGCGACCTCGCAAACCACCTTTACCAGAGGGATAAACTTCCCTAATTGGAGTTTCACCCTGGGTTAAAAAAACCATTGTCGTACGATTAGGGTAATCTCGCTAAAAATGACCAGGAAGCCCATAAGGAAAGTAAGAGTCACGAGTAGAACCAGAACTCACAGATCAGGGAAAACCAGAGTAACAACCACATCTAGTTCATCCTACAGAAAAATGCCTTAATTAATGATTAGCTCCCTTATTAAGGCAACCACTGGTACAAAACTAACCTCCATCAGTAGTCTAAAGAGATGCCTGAACTAGTTGACTATTCTGACTCTGCGACTAAAAAAATATTAACAAAGGACGCCCAACATGAGAAATAAAACCTCTGAATCAGGAACTACTATGGCTCCCATCAAATATTCCCTGTTACTTAGGCCTCTTATCACGACCCTCGTGATGCATATCCTCCATCACCCTAGCATGATCTGAAACCTCAGGAAATGTCCTACCTACAGCAACTAAAATCTAAGTAGACATTAGAATAGGGAGTCTAAGTCCTCTCATAAAAAAGCAAACTCTCTCACACCTAATATCAAAAATAAATGATGCATGCATGGCCAACTTATGGAAATGGGCCTCATACACAACAACTATTATAAAACCCTGCTCCAATCTAGTGAACTGATCCCTTAGTTGATCTCTAAGGTTGTGTGGCATATACTTCTCCATGAATTTCTCAGAGAATTGAATCCATGTAAAGGGAGAAACTCTAGCCTAGAACTTATAAAACCTCTCCACAAGTATTGACCAGACAAATCATTCTAAAATATGGTGTAATCCACCCCACGAGTCTCAACAAGGCCTAAACCACGAAGCTTGTCCTCACAGGCATTAAGAAACTAAAATGCGTCCTCCCCAAGAGCACCATAAAACGTATATGGAGCAAACCTCAAAAACCTACCCACCATCTTCTGCTCCTTAGCAGACATAGTAGATTAGGTCACAACTGGCTGAGTGGCCATTGACTGAACAACTATCGATATTAGAGGACCCTTTACTCTAGATGTTGCAACTACAAGCTGCACTCCTACCCCAGTTGTCTGCATACCATTAATAATACCCAATAGTCAAGCCAAGATGTCTCTTAGCAAAGAAGAGGGAATAAAACCTGGTGGATCCTAGGCTTGTCCCTGGCCCACCGTTTTCTATCGCGAAGGAATCTCTAGCTCAAATGCAGGAATGGGGTTTTGGAGAGGCCCATCCTAATCCCTAATTGGAACACATCACGAGCCTATCCTTTAATAGGAGTAAGATCCTTGGGCCAAGTCTCTGGACCCTCTTCATGCATAGTTATAGCATGTGTCTAGAGCATCTATGAATGAGTAAAGTCAAGAAAATATCCTACAAACCAACTTAGAATTTTAGCACTATACGAGTGAAAGAAGTGAAGGACTCTTAAGAATGTCCTATAGCCTCATTAAGATAGAAAACGGATCTCAACATTCTGATATGCAGGACTTTATTAGACACTTCTTCTTGTATCAACAATATTGATGAAACCTAGGCTCTAATTCCAATTTGTCATGACCTGATTCACGAGTAGTAATACAACCTACTAAAACCACCAGTAGGTAAGCCAACACCTTAACCCAAAATAAGGCAATAAGTTATTTTGTAAGAATACCTAACAAGGGCCACAATAGATGAACACAGTCATAAACAACAATGTTACACAATAGACATTCAACTACTTATACCAATCTCACGACCTGGTAATATTAGAAACAAAGAATCTAATTCTGAAAATTGGAAATACAATTCAAAATGTAAATAGTCTTATACATTCGTCTTGAATAAAAAAGACTTAATAAACATGAGAGGGAAACGGGTGACGCAAGACTCCAAAAGCTCACCCTGTCTCTGGAAGATCAGCACTGCGCGATCTAAACTCAGCGACGACAACTAGTACTAGGGTCTACACTAAAAAGGTATAAAAATGTAGTATGAGTACCAAAACAATGGTTACTCAGTAAGCATCTTCTCCCAACCGAGCTAAATTATGATATAAAGCAAGATAATATATCTAAGTCAAGGTACAAAATAGAACATGAATCTTCTTCATCATCACTCCACAAATAAGTAATAAACTAGAATAATAATATGGCATTTTATATCAATACATATCAATACCATCACGTAAAATGGATAACCAATCCAAAAACATAAATCAACAGCAATATAGTCAAAACCGCATAAGTACCAATTCAATGCACATACATCCATTAGAGCATAAAGTAAAAGAACTCACCACGGCATCCCATGCAACCGGAAAGTACACCCAAAAAAATCTAAAGCAAATAACGCATCACGTCATCCCATACCATCGGAGAGTGTATCAATAGATCAAATAATTAATGTATCAAGATATATATATATATATATATATATATATATATATATATAACAAACTGTCCTTTATCAATGGTTTCTACAATTCAGATCAATGGTCACTTGCCAAGATCCATCATCATCATCAATTACTGTAAATGAAATAACATATATCAAGGTAATAATAACCATAGTCTTATAGCCATTTAGATATCTATGATATCAATACACTCTATCTAGTCATTATTAACTAACCAACACTTATTCTTATTAGGCTACAAATTAGCTAGTCCTTATAGGATCTCCATTATGGTCTAACCTATTCATTACATAAACCTCAAACACGAGATAACACTAACTATTATTCACTAAATTGCCAACATAAACATCTAGTCAAGGTAAACTACTAATCCATAGATGTCATTTGTCCAAAGCTTATTTATAGTTATCATAGGCGCACAAGTCATCATCTAGGAACAAGGTAACATATCATCAAATGTACATATCTATCAATCAACCAATGCCTCGTACTATCTAGCATCAAAATCTACAAGTTTTCATTTTAACAACCCAAGATCATCTTACTTTAGTCATCGTTACCACTAATCATTACCAAGGCTAACCTCTTATTACCATTGACCACGTAAGAACCACTATTACTAGTTATCACAGTTCAACTATCAAGGTCCATTACTTGGTATTCTAGACTTCTAGTCAACAAGTAAAATATCACTTAGTAGTCAAATAGTTACCTCATAATTCATTTACTAGGAAATATTCCTTAGTTAATCCCTTTATTCAAGACAAATATATCCACCATGTGAATTCTTATTTCTACACAGGTTTTCACTTACTAATTAGCCTTAACTCTTTATTCGGCAAATTCTATTTCTATTCACCATTTAACATAGTGAGAACAACACCCCTAAAAAGTAATTAGGATTATAGAATTATGACCAACATCCCAAGATTGAAATCATATCTTCAAAGCGCACACAAAAATAGTAATATAAAGGAATAATTGTGCATAATCATGTATACACATGTTTACCATACATAACATTAATGTATCCTCTAGATTTATTGGGCATCACCATAATATCAATATATCCTCCAGATGTACTGGGCATCATAACATCTTTAATATATTCTTCAAACATACCGGGCATTATAACATCATTAACATATCCTCAAACTTATAGGGCATCATGATATCACTAATATATCAACCAGACTTACTGGGCATCATAAAATCATCAATATATCCTTCAGGCATACCACACATTATAATATCATTAGTATATCCTCCAAATTTACTGGTCATCATAATATCATAAATATATCATTTGGATTTACCGAGCATTATAATATCATAAATATATTCTCCAAATTTACCAGGCATCATAATATCATCAGTTATCCTCTCAATTTAATGGGTGTCATAATATCCTCAATATTCATCATAAAGCACTATATATTTATATAGCCTAATAAATAACAAGTACAAGTCGTACAAACAATAGAGAATACAAAAAGTAAGGGAAGACATAACATGGTACCTTACTATTTATCATCAATACATTAGAATAATAAGTAATCAACATTTATATTCATATGGTATGAACAATTAACACATTACTAGGCTTGACATGATTGTCATCATAGTCAATTTCAAGTCATGGTTATACTTTCTAGAATCTCTTTTATTAGGCATGGTTTACATTAATAGCACAAGAGGGTCTTTAGTACAAACTTTTACATAGTAATCATACTTGAACATAATGTTAGTAATATCATAATCTGAGGCTCACATGGTAATCTATTTGATGATTTAAGTGATAGCGTAGTCATAGGTTTAGTTTACAATACTTTCCAATGCTATCCAAGTAATGACAATAAGATAATCAATTAAGTATGCACATTATTTCCAAAATCAACATTATGAATATCCCATTTTCCGGGTTTAGCCATCATATTACCAAGAACTTATTCTAGGTATTTAACAAGTATCTAAGTCGCTATTGAATTTACATAGTTCAAGTTTAAGATGATTCAATCTTCGATTTTAATATC
The DNA here is from genome assembly GCF_002878395.1 of Capsicum annuum. NCBI lineage: Eukaryota > Viridiplantae > Streptophyta > Magnoliopsida > Solanales > Solanaceae > Capsicum > Capsicum annuum. The sequence goes on along the minus strand of NC_061113.1, from coordinate 113,578,463 downwards.
CCAAATTATCTTATTAATGTCTACCTTCTGCTCGCAATTAGGCTAAGTTATCTTAATCATGTCTCAAGGACTTAACATTCCATACTAGTTCTATAGGATAATTCTTCCTTAAGTATATCTCTTAACTCATCCAAAACACCAAATGCTAATTCACAACTATGCATATCTTAGTCAACATACTCATAAGAAAAGTGAACAAGGTCACTCCCCTCTAACTAGAGCAACTCAAGCATTCTCAAGCTATACTTGAGATAACAAGTCCAAATAACCAAGGTTCTAGACTATGAGTCAAATATCATATTTATTGTATTAAGGCCTAAGTGATTCAACTAATCTCAAATATTACCATATACCATTTAAACATCAAAAATCAAGCGTCAAGCCATTTGGGGTTTTTGGTCAATTAATCAAGAATTCAACACCAAAATTAAAGGATTCATACCTTAGATTCAACATTAATAACAATTAAACAAGCTATCCAAGCTGCATATCAACACGCAAGACTAAATTTACAAACCAGACACTTATTCGAGTTATGGGACTCAAGACTATGGAGAAAATTGCCAATTCTTTGCCAAAAAGAGCTTTTAAATTACCACTTACCAGGCACATATGTAAGGTAGTTATGCACCCACATGTGCCACAATGGAGGTATTGTGATTGCACTAAGTCCTCCATGATTGCAGTACCTTGTTGCACTAGACGATCGCTGAAGCTTGGAATTTGATTCCATATTTTGGCCAAGGCCTTAGGATGTATCCGGAGTCTAATATGAGAAAATGAAATATGCAACCATACTGATTGTGATATTCTTAATGCTTTGGCAATGTCGGATTTTTCATTCAAGGTTATTTTGACCAAATATGGGCCCTACATCAAATTTATAATATATAAACTTTCTGGCCGACTAGTTAAAATGTTTTTGGGTATAGCAGGACCCGAACCAAAGGTCTACCCAACCTAAAATTGATATTCTAGAGCTGGTGGTGCAGTCAGAATTCATATCCAATATTGTTTTACTAAATTTTTACTTGATGGCCATTTGGAACCAAAAAAGACTTCTAAAAGGGAAATGGTTCTAAACACCACACGGATTGCCCGTTAATTCAACTATAGGTTCCAGCAGAAATAAATGACCTGGGGCAGCCATAGAAAAGCTCTAATGGCAAAAATAAGTAGTATCAGGAGAAATGACCTAAACCGTCATTACAATTCCCAACATCAATATTTTTTGAAAAATAATTCAATTCACATGCTTTTACAAAATTGAATATGAGAGAAGTGTAACATGTCATTATTATTAAGAAGTATGGAGAGAAATCTTCCTTGAGAGCCCTAATTGATATGTTTAACAAAAACCGTAAGTGTTCTTAACCTTGAGGATTTGGGAATGTACTAAGAGGTTATTTGATGTGTTTTTGCTAGCTAATAATCCCCTAAGAAAGTTATAAGATGTAGGTTATAAGTTGGGCACGAGGGGAAATGTCCAAAATTCCCTCAACTTAAAAGCTAGAAAAAAGTCACATTTTGTTACGAGTCAACCCCTTGACTCGTACCCACACCTTACGACTCATGCCAATAAGTCATAAACGAGATAGTGACTCGGAGCCCCAAACACTGTCTACCTTACAAATCCACCAACAAAATTGTAATGAGATCTTATGACTCGTAAGGTCTAGTCGTGACCTACACAGAACCCTAATGATTTAAACACTGGACATCCTATAATTTAGACCTACGACTCATTACATATCCCATGAATTATAGTGAGCGAATTGTAGTAGGGTAAAACCAGGTCACAAGCTTATTGGTTTAGTTAGGACTCGTTCCAATGAGTCGTTAAAACACCCTACAACACTAGGCATCCAGTAGTAACCAAGGCAGTGAGCAGAAAGCTCAAGAATTTTCAAAGGCAAAAAATCAAGGGCATTACATTCTTCCCAACTTGGATTATTCGTCCTCGAATAATGGTTCAAGGAAACTCAAGATTAATTAGACTATATATACCTCTACTCTTACCTTTAACTATGAAAATAAGGATACTAAGGGAATCACTGTTTCCTTTAAGAAAGTTAAAAAACAAATATGTTAGGAATAACACATACCTTAGGCATGAGTATCAGGGGCGGAGAAAAAGAATGGATACTTGGATTTCATGTCCTCCTTGGCTTCCCAAGTAGCCTCTACAACCTTGTGGGTTCCTCTATTGAACCTTTACCGAAGTTACATCCTTCATCCGCAACCAACAAACTTGCCGATCCAAAATTTCAAAAGGGACTTGCTAATAAGATAAGGAATCCAAAATACCAATATCCTTTATAGGCACAATAAACAATAGATCACCTACACACTTCCTCAACATTAACCCATGGAACACCAGATTAATGGAGCTAAAATTAATAGGTAACTCCAATATATACGCAACATTACCAACCCTATTCAAATTAATATTCGGACCAACATAACGAGGACTGAGTTTTACCTTCATACAAAACCTCATCACCCCCTTCATGGAAGATACCTTTAAGAACACCCAATCACCAATCTCAAACTGTAACACTCTATACCTCACATCTGTATAGGACTTTTGGTAACTTTAGGTGGTCTTAAACTTATCCTAATTTTTCTTCACTTTCTCTATGGCCTTTAAACTATGTTAGGACCGAACAACTCATTTTGACTAACTTTATACCACGACACCTCCTATCATACAATGCCTCAATATTAGCCATACCAATGCTAGAGTGATAATTATTATTATATAAAAACTCTATGAAAGGCTAATGGTCTACCCAACTACTACAATAGTCAATCATGCAAGATCAAAGCATACCTTCCAAGACCTCAACTGTCCTTTCCACCTACCCATCCATCTGCGGGTGAAAAGCAGTACTAAGGCACAATTTAGTTCCCAAACCTCTTTGAAATGATCACCAATATTGTATAAGAACTAAGTACCACAATCCAAAATGATAGAAATTGGAGCATTATATAACTTTAAGATATCCCTAAGAAACAACTTGGCATAATCCTCAGCCGACTAATTAGTCTTCAATGGCATGAAGCAAGCAGATTTAGTCATCCTATCGATGATGACTCAAATCAAAACAAATAGATTTCGAGACTGGGGAAGACCAACAACAAAATCTCTATAGATTACTTCCCATTTCAATACAAGAAACTCAATATTTTGAGACAACTCACTGGGACTCAAGTGTTCAACCTTCTCTTGTTGATACACCATGCATTTAGCAACAAAACTAGCCACATATTGATTCATGTTGTTCAGCTAATAAATCTCCTTAAGATCATGATATATCATTGTCAAACCAGGATAAATAGTATAATACGAACCATGAACCTCAACCAATATCCTTTGTCGCAATCCATCCACATTAGGAACTCAGTCTAACATGGTACCTCAAGATAATATCACCACCAATATCAAAATCCATTATCCTTTACTGACCTATATACCCTTAATCTTCATAAAGTCGAGATCTAATACATATTTTCCTTTATTTCAGTAATAAGATATTACTGCACCACTATTTACACAAACATACCACCATCCTCAGAGTCAAAGAGGCAACCTCTAAGGTTAGCAAAATGATGAATATCTTTCACCAATTCTCGTTTCTTCTCACCCACATGAGCTAAAATTTCTATGGATAACCTACTAAAAGAATCAGCAACTATGTTAGCTTTAATTTGGTGATAGTGAAGGCTCATGTCATAATCTTTGAGTAGCTCAAGAAACCTCCTCTACCTGAGATTAAGCTCATTCTGGTGAAAACATATTTCAGGCTTTTATGATAAGAAAAATATCCATATGAATTCCATATAAATAATGACGCCTAGACTTTAATGCGAACATCACAACCAATAACTCTAGGTCATGAGTCTGGTATTCTTCTCATGCACCTTCAACTATCTAGGGGCTTAAGCTATCACCTTGCTATGCTTCATCAAAACTCAACAAAGTCTCACACGGGATGTATCACAATAAACCTCAAATCCATCATTACACTCAGGCAATGTCAAAACTAAAGATGAAGTCAACTTATCTTTTAGCTTCTAAAAACTACACTCACAAGTGTCATACCATAAGATCTTTACCTTCTTTCGGGTTAACTTAGTCAATGAGGCAGCTATAGCCAAGAAAATTTCAACAAACGTCCTATAGTACTCGGCTAAACCCAAGAAAATATTACTGTCAATTGGAGACAGGGGCCTAGGTCACTTCTTAACCATTGCAACTTTTTGCATGTTTACCATGATCCATTGACTAAAAATGTCATGACCCTAAAAGGTAACAACATTCAACCAAAATTCACATTTAAAAAATGTGGCAAACAACTATTGATCTTTCAGGGTCAACAACATGATTTGGAGATATTCGGCATGATCAACCTCACTGCTAGAGTACAAAAGAATATCATTGTTGAATACAATGATGAACAAATCTAGAAACTGATGGAAGACCCTAATCATTAAATCCATGAATGCTGCTGGGGCATTAGTCTAACCAAAAGACATAACTAAGAACTCATAATAACCATCCCAAAATCGAAAGACAGTCTTAGGAATATCCACTAACCTTATCCTTAACTAATGACACCTAGACTGAAAAGAGATCTTAGAGAAAAACATAGCACCCAGAAGCTGATCAAACAAATCTTCTACCCTTGGAATAGGGTACTTGTTTTTTACAATTATCTTATTCAACTGCCGGTATTCCATACACATTCAAAGGGAACCATCCTTCTTAAACACAAATAGAATAGGCACACCCTATGAAGACATACTACGACAGTTAAAACTTGTCTAAAAGATTCTTTAGTTATTCATTAAGCTCTTTTAACTCAGTTGGAGCCATCCTATAAGGAGAGATCGAAATAGGATGAGTGTTAGGAACAAGATCAATTCTAAAATCAATCACCCTATTGGGAGGGTTACCAGGAAGGTCATTAGGGAAGACCTCAGGAAATTCATTTACCACCAAGATGGAATGTAAAGAAGAGCTCTCCGAGTTAGAATCTTTAACATAGACAAAATAATGTAGACACTCCTTGAAAATCAACTTCTGAACTCTAAGATATGATATGCACTTTCCCTTATGCACTAGAAAACCCCCTCTCCACTTAATGACCATTTTATTAGGGAATTTAAACATGAACTTACAAATTTGACAATCTAAGGAGTCAAAGCACGAGTTCAACCAGTCCATCCCCAATATGACATCAAAATATACTATGTCTAACTCTATCAAATCCACTAGAGTTTCTCTACCACTAATAGATATAACACCCCCCTATAAACTCATCTAGAAACCACAAATTCACCCACCGGGGTAGATACAGAAAAAGGGTCTTAAATAGAATTGAGAACAATACCAAAATGCACAGTCATAAATGGGGTTACATAAGAAAGAATGGACCGTAGATCAACTAAATAGTATACATCACAGGAAAAGAGTTTCTACTAACCAGAAATGACAAGAGGCAATACCTCAAATTCCTAGCGGGTAGTCAGAGCATAGAGATGATTCCAACCAGTGCAGAAGCTAGATGGGTCACTATTTTGTATCAAATCTGATAAAAAGGCAACAAGAACCGTGTTTACCTCAGAAGAAACATTACCCATAGGACAGTTTCTAAGTATATTCCTTTGTTGAACACACTTGAAGCACTTGTCCCTTACTTCATAATTAAAACCCCAATGAAAGCGACCATAAAATCTGTAGAGAGGATATGATGGAGCTGATTAGGCCCTACTAGACTGGTACTAGGCACTCGGTGCCCTAGAACTATCACCATCCTAAAAATGCCTGTTACTAGATAGCTTTAGTTACAGAGAACTAGCTATCAGGTAGGACCTAAAATATCCCCACTTTCTCTTTGACCTCTTTTCACCATCTCTAGCACACTATTTTTTACCACCACCCTGATCAGAAAATCTAAACTTCTTACCTTGCCTCTCCACTATTTCTGCATATTTCTTCTTCTATTCCTTAACCTACAGTATGTACATAACTAAGAAGAAGATATCCATGTCCTTATTTTAAAAAATAGGCTTACACACTAAGATCAAGTCTTAGGATAACACAAAAGATAACATCCTTATTCTAGCTCTCATGATAGACACTAACTAAAAGCATACTGAGATAACTAATTGAACTTTAATGAATATTCCTTGAGTGACATCTTGCCTAGATTCAGGTTGACGAACTCCTCTACTTTTGCCTTCCTCAACACCTGAGGAAAGGAGTGGTCTATAAAGACTCTAGAGAAATCATCTAGAAGTGTAGAGTCAACACCATCTCCCTTAGACTGCTCTCATTCCTCATACCACTGGTATGATACATCTTTCAGCTGATAGGCTATGTATTCTACACCGTCCATATTAGAAGAATGTGTAACCCAGAAGATCTTCTCCATATCATCGATAAAACCATGAGGATCCTTCTTAAACTTAACACTAATGAACACAAAAGGGCTCAACCTCATAAATTAGCAAAACCTTGTGGTCTCAGAAAATGAAGTAACGAAAACACCATGCTCAGTTTGAGAAGATTCCAACTAAGATAACATATGAAAGACTGACAAAACTCATTATTCATCATATCACCCTAAGGAGCTCGAGAAGGACTGAGGGGACCGATGTAACACCAGAAGGGAAATTAGCAAGTGGACCCTTAGATTGGCTCAAGACTCCATAAACAGGGTGTGTCCCTTTAATATTTTCCTCAAGTAGGATAGAGGAGTTTCCTAGAGCTTCAAATTATACGGGAAGCATGATCTGAATAGAAAACAAATGGGATTATAGAATATTTCAAGGCATTAGATTCTACAGCCAAAACTAGAAAACAAGAAAGAGAAACCTTCAAAAAATTTTCATAGCCTCTCCTTTATAAGTGTGGCACGCTATACACCCTTAAGAAAGACTTCTGTCTACACGGATTTGTGGAAACCCAATTGACCATGAGCCTAGAACCTTGATACCATCTTTTCATGACCCAAACCTGGGCCTGACAATAATGAGTATCTCTAGTCCAACAAGGACCAAAGACTACCCCCAAATACCCAAACCATCGACTATACTTAACACTCCTTTTTGGATGAATTTTAAGCATATAACAAGATAAGAGAATATTGAAATAAATAAATTTCACTAAATTTATATCAAAAACAAACCATCCACAACTAAATATCCAACCAATACAAATACGAATATTGATACTAGTACTAACACCACCCCCGCCCAAAGTAGTCCAAGAAAGCCTTGGATCAAAATTTATGAATACCCAGTTAGGATATGCCCCAAACCATTGTCAAAACAACACCAATAGAAATTGGGGTCTTTCGATGTACGGAATCTCACAACTTTAGTTTGAATCAGAAACGATCCTTGAATCACTATGTACTTAGTAGGAGGAGTGGAAGTATGGATGATTCTTATACCAGATGGGTATACGCCATTCGATGAAGGTTAACGGGGTGAACTCTAGTATGTATCTCTGATATAAGGATAAATTAATGTCATTAATCCAAAACCAAGTAAAACTAATGCATATAACCATATAAAAATACATAGGGAACAAGGTTTAGAATAAATTTTAAAACATTTAACCTGGGTTGTGTAGCTTTGTTGTCATAAGTCCACCCATGGACTATATGGGTCATATGTTACCCCTGAATAGGATCTAGTGCATGTTGGCCACACAAATTGGAGATATTATGTATAACTATCACAACCCCCATTATTTCCTAATTAAAATATTTAACACATAGCCAAACCACCAATTCCAGGAGTCTATTATTATGGCATTATTGAGTCGTATCATCATACCAACTATAGCTTGCAAGTAATGTCATTAAGCTAGGTCTCAGGGGATTCACATGTTTCTCTCAGAACCCATTACTAAATTACGTTGGGGATTCCTATGTACCCCACAAGATTTTTAAAACTATCTTTAACCATTTAGCCATTTACATCATGCATTAGTTATAAGAAATAAGACAAGCCATGTGATAATGTATAAACCAAAATCAATTATGCAAATGGGTTGAGTTTATTACCATTTTACTTACCAATACAATCACTTTGGGGATTCTATTGTGGCCCTATTTGAATTCACCATTTCTATGCACCACAATGAATTTACCAATCATAAATTTAAACACAATAGTTTCATAGATAACATGGAAGAGTCATTTCAACAATTTATTTTAAAAACTCTCAACCAATAGTTCAAGACCAGATATAAATATTTCATGAATAATACGTTAATACACATGCTTTTAAAAAGTTGACAATAACTAAAGATAAACATACCTCAATCACCAAGAAGTACAGAGAGAAATCACCCGTGAGCATGCTAGTTGAAGTTCTTGATGACTTCAAGTGTTCTTGACCTTTAGGATTTAGGAGTGTTTTAAGAGGTTATTTAATGTGTTTTTGATAGATAATGATGACATGAGGAACTTATAAGATTTGGATTTTATGTTAGGCGAGAGGGGAAATGTCTAGAATGCCCTTAACTTAAAAGTTGAAAAAAGCTGCCTTTGGTTACTAGTCAACCCCTTTACTCATACCCACACATTACAAATCATAACCACGAGTCGTAAGCAAGACAGTGACTAGGACCCCCATACATTAACCACCTTATGAAACCACCAACCAACTTGTACTGAGATTTTATAACTCGTAAGGTCTAATCATGACCAACACAAAACCCAAATAATTTTAACATTGGATGTCCTATGATTTAAACCGATATCTCATAAGATATTACTGCCCTACTATTTTTCTAAACATACCACCATTCTCGCTACTCCTCACCCACATGATCTAAAATTCCTATGGATAACCTGTTAAAAGCATTATCAACTATGTTAGCTTTACCTGGGTGATAGTGAAGGCTCATGTCATAATCTTTGAGCAGCTCAAGCAATCTCCTCTACCTGAAATTAAGCTCTTTCTGGGTGAAAAGATATTGCAAGCTTTTATGATCGAAAAAACTATCCACATGAACTCTATACAAATAGTGACACCTGAACTTTAATGCGAACACCACAACCAATAACTCTAGATCATGAATATGGTAGTTTTTTACATGCACCTTCAACTGTCTGGAGACTTAATCTATCACTTTTCTATGCTTCATCAAAACACAACAAAGCCTCACACGGGAGGCATTGCTATAAACCATAAATCCATTATTACTCTCAGGCAATATCAAAACTAAAAATAAAGTCAACTTATCTTTTAGTTTCTCAAAACTACCCTCACAAGCGTCAGACCATAAGAACTTCACCTTCTTTTGGGTTAACTTAGTCAATGGGGCAGCTATAGCTAGAAAATTTCCACAAACCTCCTATAGTACTCAGCTAAACCCAAGAAACTCTGAATGTCAATTAGAGTCATACGACTAGGCCACTTCTTAACCATTCCAACTTTTTGCAAGTCTACCATGATCCATTCACTAAAAATATCATAACCCTAAAAAGTAACAACATTCATCTAGAATTCACATTTAAAAAATTTGGCATATAACTATTGGTATTTTAGAGTCTACAACATGATTTGGAGATGTTCGGCATGATACGCCTCATTCCTAGAGTACACAAGAATATCATTCATAAACACAATAATGAACAAATCTAGAAACTGATGGAAGACCCCAATCATTAAATTCATGAATGCCGCTGGGGCATTAGTCTAACCAAAAGACTTAACTAAGAACTCATAATAACCATCCCAAGATCAAAAGACAGTCTTTGGAATATCCACTAACCTTATCTTTAACTAATAACACCTAGACCGAAGATAGATCTTAGATAAAAGCATAACACCCTTAAGCTAATGAAACAAATCATCTACCCTTAGAATATGGTACTTATTTTTTACCATTATCTCATTCAACTGCTGGTAATCAATACTTATTCTAAGGGAATCATCCTTCTTGCACACAAATAGAATAGGTGCACGCTATGGGGACACACTAGGATGGATGAAACTTTTCTAAAAGATCCTTTAGTTATTCCTTAAGCTCTTTTAACTCAGTTGGAGCCATCCTATATGGAGGGATAGAGATAGGATAAGTGTTTAGCACAAGATCAATCCTAAAATCAATCACCCTATCAGGAGAGGCACCAGGAAGGTCATCAAGGAAGACCTAATGAAATTCATTTACCATTGAGATGGAATAGAAAGAAGGGATCTCCAAGTTAGAATCTTTCACACAGATGAAATGATATCGACACCCCTTGAAAATCAACTTTCAAACTCTAAGATATGATATGCACCTTCCCTTTTACACTAGAAAACCCTCTCCCCACTCAATGAACGGTTCATTAGGGAAGTTAAATATGACCATACAAATTTGACAAACTAAGGAGTCATGGAACGAGTGCAACCAATTCCTCCCAAATATGACATCAAAATCTACTATGTCTAACTCTATCAAATCCGCTAGAGTTTCTCTACCACTAAGAGATATGACACACCCCCTATAGACTAATCTAGAAATAACACCCACAAATAGGGTCACATAAAAAGAATAGACCCTAGATCAATTAAATAGCACACATCACGGGAAAAGATTTTCTACTAACTAGTAACGACAAGAGGTGATACCTCGAATTCCTAGTGGGTATTAAGAGCATAGAGTTGATTCCAACTCATGTAGAAGCTAGATGGGTCACTAGTTGGTGTCGGATCTGATGAAAAGGCAACAAAAACCTTGTTTACCTCTGAAGTAACATTACCCAGAGAATAGTTTCTTAGCATATTCCTTGCTTGACCACAGTTGAAGCACTTATCCCTTACTTCATCATAGAAACCCTAATGGAAATGACCATAAAATCTACATGAAGGATGATATGATGGAGCTGATTAACCCCCACTAGCATGATATTGGGCACTCGGTGCCCTAGAACTGTCGTCATCCTAAAAATGCCTGTCATTAGATAACTTTAGGTAAGGAGAACTAGTTGTTGGATAGAACCCAGAATATCCCCACTTTCTCTTGGACTACTTTTCACCATTCCTGGCACTCTGTGGTTGACCATCACCCTGATTAGAAAATCTAAACTTCTTACCATGCCTCTGCCCTATTTCTGTATACTTCTTCTTCTCTTCCTTAACCTACTGTATGTACATAACTAAGCAGGAGATGTCGATGTCCTTGTTTAACAAAGCATCCTTACACACTAAGATCAAGTCTTAGGATAACCCAAGAGAAAACATCCTCATTCTAGGCCTCATAATAAACAGTAACTATGAGCATACTGAGATAACTAGTGGAACTTTAAGAGATACTCCTTGACAGACATCTTGCCTTGATTCAGTTTGACAAACTTCTTTACTTAAGCCTTCTTCAACTCCTGAGGAAAAAAGTGGTCTAGAAAGGCTCTAGAGAAATTATCCTGCAATATAGAGTCAACATCATCTCTCTTAGACTGCTCTCATTCCTCATACCATTGGTATGATACATATTTCAACTGATAGGCTGTGAATTCTACATAGTCTACATTAAAAGAATGTGTAACCCAGAAGATCTTCTCTATATCATCGATAAAACTATGAGGATCCCCCTTAACTTCAACTCAAATGAGCATAAAAGGACTCAACCTCATAAATTAGCAAAACCTTGTGGTCTTAAAAAATAATGTAATTGAAGCATGATGCTCAGTCTGAGAAGCTTCAAACTGAGACAACATATGAAAAGACTGGCAAAACTCATCTTTCATCACATTATCCTGAGGAGCTCGAGAAGGAATGAGGGGATGATGGAACTCCAGAAGGGAAATCAAGAACTGGACCCTTAGATTGGTTCGGGATGCCATAAATAGGGTGTGTCCCTTCAACATTGTACTCAAGTGGGATAGAAGAGTTACTGAAGCTCCAAATCATATGGGAAACATCATCTAAAAAGCAAACAAATGGGAATTATAGAATATTTCTAGACATTAGATTCTACAGCCTAAAAATAGAAAAGAAGAAAGATAAACCTTCCTAAATTCCTCATAGCCTCTCCCTTATAAATGTGTTATGCTACATACCATTAAAAAGACTCTAGTCTACATGACTTTGTGGAAACCCAATTGATCATGAACCTAGAACTCTGATACCTTATTTTTATAACTCGAACCAGGGCCTGACCATGATGAGTATCTCTAGTCCAACAAGGACAAAAGGATACCCCTAAATACCTAAACCACCGACCATATTTAACACTCCTTATTGGATGAATTTTAAGCATATAATAAGATAAGAGAATATTGAATTAAATAAAGTACACTAAATTTATGTCCAAATCCAACCATCCACAACTAAATGACCAACCAATACAAACACAAATATCAATATTAACACCAGTACCAACACAACCCACGCCCACTGTAGTCCAAGAAAGCCTTGAATCAAAACCTAAGAATATCAAGTTAGCACAGGCCCCAAATCATAGTCAAACGTAAACCAATAGGAATTAGGGTCTTAAAGTGTATGGAATGTCACATCTTTAGTCTGACTCAGAAGTTATCCTTGAATCACTATTTACTTTGCTTGAGGAGTGGAAGTATGGCCAATTCTTATATCAGATGGGTATACACTGTTCGAAGATTGTTAGTAGAGTAAACTTTATCATGTATCTGTAATATAAGGAAAAAGTAATGTCATCAATCCAAATCCAAGTAAAACTAATGCACATAACCATATAAAAATACATAGGGAACAAGGTTTTCCATGAACTTTAAAATATTTAACCTGGATTGTGTAGCTTTATAGTCAAAAATCCACCCATGGGCTATATGGGTCATATGTTACCCCCTGAATGGGATCCAGTGTATGTTGTCCAAACAAATTGAAGATATCATGGATAGTCGAGGATTTCCTTGTAGGTTTGAGGGATTTTCTTGTACCCTAAAAGAACATGGTCATCAAAACCAACCCTCATGTCGGCAAATATGAGTTCCCAGTGTCCGTCCTTTGGACTCACTCCTTTATCGTTAGCTATGAGAACCCCCATTATTTGCTAATTAAAATATTTAATACATAGCCAAACCATAAATTCCAGGAGTCAATTACTATGGCATTATTAAGTGGTATCATCATACCAACTATTGCTTGCAAGAGATATCATTAAGCCAGGTCTCAGGGGATTAATATATTTCCCGCAGACTCCATTACGAAATTACTTTGGGGATTTGATGTACCCCACAAGCTTTTCAAAACCATTCTTGACCATTTAGCCATTTATATCATGTATTAGTTTTAAGAAATAAGAAAATCCATATAATAATATATAAACCAAAATCAGTTTTGCAAATGGGTTGAGTTTATTACTAATTTAATTAACAAAAAATCACTCTGGGGATTCCATTGTGCCCCTATTTCCATCCACCATTCCCATGCACAACACTGAATATACCAATCATAAATTTAAACACAATAGTTTCATATGGGTTGAGTTTATTATTAATTTAAATAACAAAACAATCACTCTGGGGATTCCGTTGTGCCCCTATTTCCATCCACCATTCCCATGTACAACACTAAATTTACGAATCATAAATTTAAACACAATAGTTTCATATATAACATGGAAGAGTCTTTTCAACAATTTATTTTAAAAACCCTCAACTAATTGTTCAAAACCCAACATCAATATTTCATGAATAATACTTAATGCACATTCTTTTAAAAAGTTGACAATAAGGAAGATTAACATAGAGAGAAATCACCCTTGATAGCATTAATTGATATACTTGATGACCCTAACTATTCTTGACCTTGAGGATTTATGAGTGTTTTGAGAGGTTATTTGATGTGTTTTTATAGATAATGTTGACATTACGAATTTATAAGATTTGGGTTTTATATTAGGCGAGAGGGGAAATATCTAGAATGCCCTTAACTTAAAAGCTGGAAATATGAGTCAACCCCTTGAATTATGCCCACACCTTACGAATCATGACCATGAGTCATAATCAAGACAGTGACTAGGACCCCCATACACTAACCACCTTACATAACCACTAACCAACTTATACTAAGATTTTACCACTCATAAGGTCTAATCGTAACCAACACAGAACCCAAATAATTATAATATTGGATATCCTACCATTTAAACCTACAACTCGTAAGATATTACATCACCACTATTTGCACAAACATACCACCATCCTCAGAGTCAAAGAGGCAACCTCCAAGGTTAGCCAAATGGTGAATATCTTTCACCAATTATCGCTTCTTCTCACTAACATGAGCTAAAATTCCTATGGATAACCTATTAAAAGCATCAACAACTATGTTAGCTTTACCTGGGTGATAGTTAAGGCTCATGTTATAATCTTTGAGAAGCTCAAGCAATCTCATGTACCTGAGATTAAGTTCTTTCTAGGTGATAACATATTACAGGCTTTTATGATCTAAAAAGATACCCACACAAATGCCATACAAATAGTGATGCTCGAACTTCAATGGGAACACCATAACCAATAACTCTAAGTCATGAGTCTGGTAATTTTTCCCATGCACCTTCAATTATCTAGAGGCTTATGTTATCACCTTGCAATGCTTCATTAAAACACAACAAAGTCTCACACAGGATGCATCGCAATAAACTACAAATCCATCATTACACTCAGACAATTTCAAAACTAAAGATAAAGTCAACATATCTTTTAGCTTCTTAAAACTACCCTCACAAGCGCCAGGCCACAAGAACTTCACCTTCCTTTGGGTTAACTTAGTCAACAAGGAACCTATAGCCGAGAAATTTCCACAAACCCCCAATAGTACTCAGCTAAACCCAAGAAACTCTGAATGACGATTGGAGTCATGACCCTTGGCCACTTCTTAACCATTGCAACTTTTTGCATGGGTACCATAATCCATTCACTAAAAATATCATAACCCTAAAAAGTAACAACATTCAACAAGAATTCAAATTTAAAAATTTGACATATAACTATTGATCTTTCAGGGTCTACAACATAATTTGGAGATGTTCGGCATAATCTACCTCACTCCTAGAGTACACCAAAATATCATGATGAATACAATGATAAATAAATCTTAAAACTAATGGAAGACCCCAATCATTAAATCCATAAATGTCATTGGGGCATTAGTCAAATCAAAAGACATAACTAAGAACTCATAACAACCATCCCAAGATTGAAAGATAGTCTTAGGAATATCCACTAACCTTATCTTTAACTAATGACACCTAGACCAAAGATAGATCTTAGAGAAAAACATAGTATCCTGAAGTTTATCAAATAAATCATCTACCCTTGGAATAGGGTACTTATTTTTTACCATTATCTTATTCAAATGCTGGTAATCAATACACATTCGAAAGGAACTATTCTTCTTGCACACCAATAGAACAGGCGCACCCCATGGGGACACACTAGGACGGATGAACCTTGTCTAAAAGATCCTTTAGTTATACCTTAAGATCTTTTATCTTAGTTAGAGCCATCCTATATGGAGGGATAAATATAGGATGAGTGTTTAAAACATGAGCAATCCTAATAACAATCACCTTATCGAGAGGGTCAACAAGAAGGTCATCAGGGACCACCTTAGAAAATTCATTTACCACCGAGATGGAATGTAAAGAAGGGCTCTCCGAGTTAGAATCTTTAACACAGAAAAAATAATACAGACAACCCTTGAAAATCAACTCCTGAACTCAAAGATATGATATTTATCTTCCCTTATGCACTAGAGAACCCCCTCCCCACTCAATGTCTGGTTCATTAGGGAATTTAAACATGACCTTACAAATTTGATAATCTAAAGAATTACAGCATGAGTGAAACCAATCCATCCCCAATATGATATAAAAATCTACCATGTCAAACTCTATCAAATCCACCAAAGTTTCTCCACTACTAAGAGATATAACACACACCCTATAGACTCATATAGAAATCATAGAGTTACCCATAGGGGTAGACACAGAAAAGAGGTCTTAAATAGACTCAGAATAATACAAAAATACACAACTACAAATGCGGTCACATAAGAAAGAATTGACCCTAGATCAACTAAACAATGCACATCACAGGAAAAGAGTTTCTACTAACCAGTAACGACAAGAGGTGATGCCTCGAATTCCTGGCGGGTAGTCAGAGCATAGAGATGATTTCAACCAGTGCAGAAGCTAGATGGGTCACTATTTTATGTCGAGTCTAAAGAAAAGGCAACAAGACCCTTGTTTGCCTCAGAAGCAACATTACCCATGGGACAGTTTCTAAGCATATTCCTTGGCTGACCACACTTGAAGCCCTTATCCCTTACTTCATCATTGAAACCCTAATACAAGCGACCATAAAATCTGTAGAGAGATATGATAGAGATGATTAGTCACCACTAGATTTATATTAGGCACCGGTGCCCTAGAACTATTCCCATACTAAAAATGTCTGTCACTAGACAACTTTTGATAAGGAAAACTAGCCATCGGGTAGGACCTAGAAAATCCTCACTTCTTCTGGGATTACTTTTCATCATCCCTGGCACTCTATTTTTTACCACCACCCTGATAAAAAAATCTAAACTTCTTACCATGTATCTCCCCTATTTCTACATAATTTTTTTCTCTTCCTTAACCTATTGTATGTACATAACTAAGCAGGAGATATCCATGTCCTTGTTTAACAAAGCTGCCTTACACACTAAGATCAAGTCTCGAGATAACCCAAAAGATATCATCCTCATTCTAGCCCTCATAATAGATACTAACTAAGAGCATACCGAGATAACTGGTGGAACATTAAGGGATGCTCTTTGACTGACATCTTGCCTTGATTTAGGTTGTGTCTAATCATGACCAACACAGAACTTAAATAATTTTAAATTTTGATGTCCTACAATTCAAACCTATGACTCGTAAGATATCCTCACTGCTCGTAGTGAACCACTCCCACTCAGAGCAAAACCAAGTCAGAAGCCTAGTAGTTTGGTTAGGACTTATCCCAAGGAGTTATCAAGACACCCTATGACTCCAGAAGTTTAGTTGTAACCATTATAGTGAGCCCAAAGCTCAAGAATTTTCAAGGTCCAAAAAACTGGGGGGTTACAGTAATCATCAAAATATTGGAATACGAATTCTCAAAAATTATTGGGGAAAATAGCCTTAATGGGATAATCTAGAAAATATGTCATTAATTAATTATTTGTTCTAATAATTACGCAAAAATGCCAAGTTGTTAGAGGATAAAGGAACACATGAGATCATCTTGAATATCAATTTATTAGGACTATTAAATATATTAATAACCCACTATATGGGTGAATAGGTTCATATATATTCCCATGCACAAGTTACCGAAAAAGAAGGGACTTCAAGCCAATTTTTAGTGGCAACTACTTAGTTATCAATCTACCTTGATAACAAGTAGAACATAAAAATACATCATTTGCAAGAATCTTCAATTTCTTTAACGGGTTCCCATTGAAATTTCAATGGTTTGTCTCATTATTATAGTCCGATAATGACTTATTCAGTCATGCCAAACCACTATTTCAATCTATCAACTTCTAGAATTTTTGTGTAATATAATCCAAGAAAACAAAGTTGGCTATTTATCCAACACACATTTCTAGCCTTAGATATTTTTATGAATGATAAGTATTCAATATTCATTTCATTTACTATCTCGGCATGATATCCATTATGGCGGATATCTTAAAAACTTAACAAGTTTCTTGAGGATTTAGAAAAGAATAATTCATCTTCTATAACAAGTTTGGTCCTCTTAGGTAGAAAGATAATAGATCTTTTGAAGCCTTCAATCAATTTTTAATTACCAGACACTATTGTAACATTTTCATTTCTTCTAGGCAAGTAAGAAATGGAATATAAAAAGTATTATGAATTAATTTTGCATCTTATTGATGCAAAATAACATAATTATCTTTTAATGAAAAATCATGAATGCTGACATCCTAGTATTGCTCCATTCCCTAAAGTGAATGCTATAAATTTTCACTAATCTAGGAATGAAAGATATCTTGGCCCCAGTCAGGGTGGTGGGCATAGTTGTGGTCAAGGAAGAAATTTCAATCATATAATCTTGCTGCGCTAAATACTAACCTTCCTCATCAGCAGTACAGGAAAAAGGGTGAAAATCTAATATGGTGCAAAAGAAGAATATAAAAAATAGATGTTATCGGTGTAAAAAAGGGGCAGCGATCACATACCTATCGTACGCCAAAGCACTTAGTTAATCTCTATTAGAAATTCCTCAAGAAGATAGATAATATAGAAACAGACATTATTTCAGGGAATAATATTGGGCCTATACATTTAGATTATGTAGATTTTAAAGAATTCCCTTAAGGAAATATAGATCACCTTGTTGGTGATGGATCTGTAACTAAGTGTTTTACTTTGTTTTTTATTGTATTAGTTTATATTTCTATTAGTAGTGTTTCTCTTGCCCTGTAAATAAATTGTTTAATAAGTTTTTAGCAAATAATTTTATAATGTTTACTTTGTTTATATTTTCATCTTAAAGAATATATGGATACTCCTCAAATTTTATTTGTATAAATAATCAATCATAAGGATATTTGTGTAATTGATATTGCAACAATTCATTCCATATTAAAGATGAGAGAAACATTTTTCCTATTTTCTTAGAAGAAAAGAAAATGTTACAACAATCTCTAGAAATTAAAAATTGATTAAAGTCTCTCAAAGATCAAGTATATTTCAGCCAAACGGGATGAAATGTGTGGTAGAAGATGCATTGTTCTCTTCTAAATTCCGGAGAAACTTGTTGATTTTTAAACATATCCACCAAAATGGATACCATATTGAGACTAAATGAAAATGTCGTTGGCTAGAACTGTGTGTTGGGGAAATTGTAATCTTTGTCTTCTAACTTATATTATGTAGAAATTTGTATAGTTGAAGAACAGTCTATCGTAAACCATATATTTACCAATCTAAACATTTTTGTGCTTTGGCATGGCCAACTAAGTCATCTTGGGTGACTAATGATAAGATGGTCATTGAAAATCGAAATGGGCAAACATTAAAGAACCTGAACATTTATGCAAGTGACAATTTTTTATGAGTCGCTTTCTATCAAGGTAAATTAATATCAAGTCATGCCCACTACAAGTTGGCATCCAAAACCCTTTTTTCTAGAATGTATACATGGGGATATATGTGCACCTATTCACCCATCCAGTGGGTTTTTCAGATATTTTATGGTCCTAATAGATGTATTTTTAAGATGGTCTCATGTGTGTCTCTTATCATCTCAAACCTGGCATTTGCAAAATTATTGTCACAATTAATATGATTAAGGGCATAATTTCCAGATTATCTTATTAAGAACTTTTGCCTTGATAATATTGGAAAATTTACATCCCAAGCTTTTGATGATTACTGTGTATCAATTAAGATAATAGTTAAACATCCTGTCACTCATGTCACACTAAAAATGTCCTTGCTAAGTCATTTATTAATCTCTTGGAATTGATATCAAGGCAACTACTTATGCAAATGAAATTTCCCACTACTATTTAGTGTCATGATATCTTTCATGAAACATCACTTATTTGTCTCAAACCGAATCATTGTAATAAATGCTCCCTGTCATAACTACTCTTTTGTTATGAATAAAATATTGCTCATTTAAGAATTTTTAGACATGATGAATATGTGCAAGTAGCACGACCACGATGCACTAAGATGGGCCCTAAGGAAGTTAGGAATATTTGTTTGGTTTGACTCAACTATTATAATTCGCTACCTTAAACCATTGATGGGATATTTATTTACTACTCAATTTTTAGATTATGGATTTGATGATACAAATTTTGTGCAATTAGGGGAGAGAAATATGAAGTCAAAAGAGAAATTGGATGGAAAGTTTCATCATTATCTCATTCCAGAAGATCATTCACTTAAAAAAAATTGAAAAGAAATGACAGACGTGTTTACTAATTTAAAAAGCATAACTAAGTCACATATCCCTAGAGTGAATGTGCTCGTCCAAATTAATGTCCCAAAAGGACCATGTACTAGTACCATAGCTTTTGAATCCCAAACATGCCTGAAATTTGGTAGGCTAGTGGGTTCAAAGGATAAAAATGCTAGGAAAAAATGCATGAAAAATGATAAATATGACATTAGAAAGGAATCTCATTAATAGACTCAAGATCTGATTAATCCTGATAATCCAAAGGAAATCAGTGAACCCTAGACTTAAGTGAATAAAATACTTTCAATCAGTTCTGTCAGTGATGAGATAAATTTAGATTGATAAAAAATTATGGTGGATAATATTTTTTAATATAATATCACACTAAATATTATACAATCCAATAAGGAGCTTAAACCTCTATCTATCGAAGAAGTTGATGAAGGAATGATTGGCCAAAATGGCAAAAGATAATTC
Organism: Capsicum annuum; assembly: GCF_002878395.1. Classification (NCBI taxonomy): domain Eukaryota; kingdom Viridiplantae; phylum Streptophyta; class Magnoliopsida; order Solanales; family Solanaceae; genus Capsicum; species Capsicum annuum. The sequence continues at coordinate 113,558,022 of NC_061113.1, read as the reverse complement.
AATAAGAATGGAACTCATTTACTAAACAAGAGTCTTTTGGGATTGTATTCAAAACCCCAGATAATGTAAAAATAGTTGGCAATAAAAGGTTCTTCATACATAAAAGAAATGAGAGAAATAAAATTGTAAGATATAAGGCATGATTTATTGCACAAGGATACAATAACATTTTGATATCTCATCGGTCTAACTATACATAAGAATCTTGAAGTATATCTAATAGACGTGGTTACATATTATCTTTATGGTTCACTTGATAATTTAATTTATGTAATGATACAGAAGGATTAAAGATGCCTGAAGCATATAGTTCGCAGTCTCAATAATTGAATTCAATCAGATTACAAAGATCATTATACAATCTAAAACTATCAGGAGGTTTGTGGTATAATCACCTTAGTAAGTACTTGATAAATCAAAGTTATATAAATTATTTGTCCTTGATTTTTATTAAGAAAACAAAATCAGAGTTTGTATACTAGTTGTTTATGTTGATGACATAAATCTTATTAGAACTCCAAAAGTGGTCCAAAATGTAATTAAGAATTTGAGATGAAAGATCTTAGACAGATAAAACTTTGTGTTGGTCTGCAGATTGAACATTTAGCAGATGGAGTTTTTATCTACCAATCTAGCTAAACCAAGAAGGTTTTGAAACAATTTTACATAGACAAATCATATCCGTTAAATACTCTAAAGACTGTTTGATCACATGAGGTGTGTAAAGATTGTTTTGACCTCCAAAAAAGGTGAATAGATTCTAGGTTCTTATGTACCATATCTTAGTTATATTGAGCACTTATATATCTTTATAAAAATGTAAGGCTTGATATAGCCTTATATTTTAATTTTCTATCATGGTATAGTTCTTCTCCTACACGTAGACACTGAAATGGAGTTAAGCATAAATTGTGATATCTAAAAGGGACTATTGATATGAGTCTATTTTATGCTATCAAATATAGTGCAAATCTTATTCGTAATGCAGAAGTAGGTTATTTATGTGACCCACATAAAGTCCAATCTTATACAGACTATGTGTTTACATAAATAGGTACTTTTATATAATGGAGATCTACAATGCAGTCTATTATCACTACTACTTCAAATATTGTTGAGATAATAGTTTTTCGTGAAGCAAGTGGAGAATGTGTATGTTTGATATTAGTGATACATTTTACCAAAGAGAGATGAACTCTAAAGTATGATGTCAAGGTACCTATAGTATTTAAGTACAATGTTTGTTGTATAGCACAATTAAAAAGAATCTTTACAAAAAAAAACTTAATATGAAGAACATCTCTACAAAGTTAAGATTCACACATGAACTCCAGAGGAATAGTGATATTGATGTACAACAAATCTGTTCAAGTGACAATATAGTGTAGAGCATCTATGGATCAGAGATTTTTAGTGAGATTCTAAGATTAGAAGTATTCTTGATCTCCATCGTATTGATTAGACTTATCCCAATTATATATTTTGGAGATGGTTTGTATATGAATATTTATTTTGTATTTTCTCTTTGTACTCTAATAGTATTAGAAGCTCTTGTATTGAAAATACCAAGAATTGGGGTTGCTTTCTGTAGGATTGCTTTCTATACTAGTCCTTTATTTAAAATTTTATTCTGCAATTTTTCTTCACTTTTCTTGATAGTTTGTTACTAGCTGTTTTGAATTTTAGTTTGGCTTACATAGTTTTGGTTTATAGTAGGTGCCAACATGACCTAAGAAATTGGATCAAGGCTAACTGTAATATAAACTAATACAACAAACAGAAAAGTAAAATAATTAGATAGTTACAAATCTATCATCGACATAGTGTTCTACATTTCTTTCAGGAAATTCAAAGAAATCTACAACATCGAAATACATAGGCTCAAAGATAAAGCTTAATTCTGCATTATTATCCATATTATTAACAGATACCTAATAGAGATCAACCAGGTTCCTTAGTGTACAATAAGTACATGACCAGTGCCTATTTATTCAACATAGATAGCATCTATCTTCAATATTTTTTCTTCTATAACACTTAAGGATTTTCACCCTTATTCTTAGATAACTAGTGAGAAAGGTTATTAGTCAGCGCAAGATATAACCATGATTAAAATTTATTTACCGACCATGGTCACAACCACGATAGGGGAAAAACCTATTTCACACCTATATTGGTAAAAATTTGTAAGGTTAACTTCATAGAGTAGAGTATTACCAGGACGTCGACTGACACGATCAAAATCAAGACCTTCTTATAATGGGCAATCTCCAGTCCAACCAGGATCAAAGATCGCCCTCGATACCCAACCCAATCAACCAATATATATCCAGAGTCGGATGGACTCCGAACATATAACAAGATAATATATTAACAATATGGTGACTTTGGGATAAGCCTAAATCTAAGGCTAACCCAACAAAGTCAACCCACCCAATAACCAAAACCCAACATCCAAACTAACCATACTATGTCAAAGCATAAACCAAAATCAAAATAATAAGACACTATGTATTTATATGTATACAACATGATCATACAATACCCAAGTCCATAGTTGTACATACAAAACCTCTAAACAACACTGAAGAGTACCTAGTCAGGACATGCCCCTAACATAGACATAAACTAAGTAATGAAAGACAAAAGTACATAGAGTAATCCATGAAGTAAAATAAATGTCTTCTGAAATATGAAAGATCACCACTTTAATCTAATAGTTGATCTCGAATCAGATCATTAAGCAGGAGAAGTAGAATGGTCGGTTCCTATATCATGTGGGGATATAGCCGCCCAAAGACGAGTTTGTGAATTAACGCTAGAATGGACTCAGGATAAGGATAAAATAATGCCATCCAATAATACCAAGTAAACCAACAATATTCATACAACCCATACATAGACATATATACACATACATATATACATAACTGTGCCAGAAAAGAGAAATGAGGTTTATCTTACATTTAAAACCATTAACCTGGGTATGTGTATCTTAACCGTCCTTATCTACCCATAGGATATATGGGTCTAGTGTAGCCCCCTGAATGGGCACCAATGCATGTAGCCGTATGAACTGGAGATACCATAAGAGTTAGAGATTCCTAATTACCCTCCACTCTAATACATATGTACGATGTACTTAGAAGATTATTTTGTACCTCGTAACATCATATAAGGTCACTATAACCTACCCATCATATCGGCAAACATGAGTTTCTAGTGTTAATCCATTGGACTCCTACTTTCACGGTTAGCTATCACACTACCCCTTTATTGTACAATTAAAACTATTCCAACCAACCAATCCATCATTCCATTTATTATTAACCAAGGCTATTAATAGTGGTATCATCTTACCCACTATAACTTACAAGTATTGTCCTTAGCCAAACCTTTTAAGGTAAAGAGATTCCTATGTACTCATTTTTCAAGTTAACTTGGGGAGTCCCATGTACTCCATAAGTGTTCCATTGTGTTTACTTGGGGGATTCCATTGTAACCCATAAGTGTCCTATTAATAAGTTTTGACACCCCGTACATTGCATGTACTCTTTCTATTTATAAGTAACATGGTATAGACTTGTGGTAGGTAATGGATGAGATAGGTTACGTGAATATTAATGGTCTATATGGAATTCTAGATGCTGCCCGTACCTTTTTATGTGACGCAATCAAGTTAACATTGATACAACTATTTAACTTTAAATTGTAAGATGGTATTTGAATCTAAAGTTCAAATTGACCAGGAGTGTCAAGTTGTAAGTTAGATTAAGGTGATTAGGAGATGGAAATGGAATGAAATATTAAGGTGCTTGCTTTAATTAATTAAGCTAGTAGGTGATTCACCTACTTGGGTTATATGAGCCAAGTTAATGGACCAAGTCCATGAATCAGATTTGGGCCTTTATTAGTATACTTCTTTGGGCCCAAATTAAGTAAAAGAAGAAAAATAGAGAAAAGGCCCAATGGTCAAATCTTCCAAGGAACAAATATAATTGATCCCAACTAAGAAATTAAGCAAGTTGGTGCATCACCTACTTTGACATTTTGAGCTACTTGAACTCCTTAAGTAGATGCATCACTTACTTGGACCAATTTGATTAAATTTGTGGTCCAAAATCAGCTAAGTAGATGGCCGAAATTAGGGACTTTATAAGGCCACATTGCTGGTCATTTTCCCTCATTCTTAAGTCACAAAAAAGGGTTAATTCAAAAATTCTCTCTACTTTCTTTTAAATAACAAGGAGCAGCCCAATTTTTCTTTCTAGGATTCTTGAAGAAGACCCAACCTTTACAAGCCAAGGTAAGTAAAGACACTTATGGCTTATCTTAATTATCACATGGAAGATTATAAAAAACATAATATAAGTGATTAATTATTGATTCATAGCAGAATATGAAACAAGCTACTTGTTCACTTTTTCTTTGCTATTAAGAGATTTCATTTCTTCTTTGGTTTAAAGTCTGAAGGAAAGTTGAAGTTCTTGAGGAGTTCAAATTAAAAGAATAAGTTGCAGAATTAAGGTAAGGTGACTGCCCATTTTGTTCTCATTATGTATAAATTTAAGAAAGAATGGTGGATGTGTTGTTATTGAGAAGTCAAGGGATGATGAGTTCAATAATTGATTGCTACAATACAAGGGATTTGGGACTGTTTTATAGATTGTTTTGTATGTATATGTTATGGGATACCAGGTTGATGTTGGAGAAAGGTGTGACTAGTTTGAATTGAAATATAAAAGAAAGGCGTGGTGGTGCACCACCAAACTAATTATTGCATATGTTTACTGCCCAATTTATTTTTTGTATTATTTGGAGGGAGTAATGAAGCTGAGGTGGTTTCGGTGAATCATATAAGAACATGTATGGTATGTGGGTGTAATTAGAGGAGAAAATGGTTAAAATAACAACCTTGATTGATAAATTAAGTGCTTACTTCCCTGTTACTGGTTTAGGGAAGTTAAGTAGCCCAAATGTGTTTATTGGTTGCTAATACTAGTTTACTATATATTCTATTATATATAAGTAATCTAAAAGGCGGGAAGTCAAGATGGGTTAGTTTCGGAGTTATATAACCAGGTATGTAAGGCATACTTTATTTTGCACTCTTTACGATGAAATCGGACATTTGTTCCATCAAGTAAGCTTCCAAAGTTATCCTATAATAGGTATACATAATAGCAACACATTACATTCTTTGTAGCCAAGGATCTTTTTCCCACTCTTTAATTTGTTAAAACACCTCAATACATGCTTATTATTAAACCAACACCTCTATTTTCACTAGGAAATTTCAGAAGTTCTCCATTTGCTCAAATTAGACCCATGTGTATTTTCAGGTCCTAAACACTTCATTTTTTGTGCCAACAATTCCCTACCTCATTGTCTTTTCATTAAGTTCCCATTTACATGTCTCTTATTGGTAATTATTGTTTCAAGGTACCATAATGTTATGACCACCAAAGTAAGAATCTCAAAGGCTAAATAAACTAAGTAACATAAATCTATAAAATGAGTGGCAGCTCAGGGGAATAACCCTAGCATGGGCCGATATCATTACCTTTATATTTGGGTGGCAGCTCAGGGGCATAATCCTAGCATGGGCCGATCCCAATATTCTTATATGCGTGGCATCTCAGGGGAGTAAGCCTAGCATGGGTTGATCCCAATTTATCTATTTACCACTAATCAGCTGGTCATTTCCATTATTTGTCTTACAAAGATTATAAAGTAATAAACGTGAAAAAAAATAAAAGAATGTAATGTACGTCGTGCCACTAGTATATATAAAGCTGATTTACTAGTACTACGTATACACTTGTATCTGATTTCTTTTGAGATCTTGTATCATGTGTTGTTACCTTCAACCTTACATATTCATAACATATCTTTATACTGATATCCCTCATCGGGGACATGTATTTTATGCTACAAGCACAAGTGCTTCAGCTAATAAACCTTGCTAGTATGAGCACAGGCTATTCAGTAACTATCGACAAGCTCTAGGTTGATTCGAGGCATTCCGAGTCCATTCCATATATTTTAGTATTGTAAATAGTCAAGAGTAGGGAGGGGGGTTTGTACCAACCCTAACTGAGTCCACATATCTTTTAGAGCCTTTGTAGACTAATATAAAGTTAAACATGGTAGTATCTTATCTTTTAGATATTGTGGCCTCAACGGCCAAGTGTTGTGTATATAATTTTGTGCTTGCCTACGTAGTTATTCTCATCGATGCATAATATCATATTTGTCAGAACCTTTGGTTGTCATAGTTACATGCATGAGAAGTACAATATTATGGATTGGTTCTCTCAGGCCTTTATGGCTATAGGTTCCTATCCGCTCTAATAGGATTTGAGGACTGACAAAAGTGGTATCAAAGTAGGTTGTCTGAGGTAGTATACAAAGTTGTTTCCATGTAGAGTATTGCTTATGGGTGTTTTGTGCACCACATCTATAAAAAAAGACGCTATAGGAATTTAGGGGTTGTTTCTTTTTTGACGTCTTAAATCATGCAATAGAGCCCAAGTTATAGGTGAAGTCATATTTAACCACTAAACCTCTTTCTTTCTCATTATACTAAAGATGTTAGTTCCAAGAAGGATAAAAAATACAGGTAAGAGAGTAGATGTGGCTGCCAGAGAAGGGACAAGAAAGTCACCACCTAGACAAGCTAATCAAAGTAAGGCTTAGGCTGAGTTTGTATCACAAACCTCTTCTACTTCTCTACCTCCAGAAAAACTAAGAAAGAGAAGAAATGCATCCTCAGAACAACCTATTAATGCTACTAACCAAGATCTAAGGAATGCGGTACAATTGTTGGCTCGTATAGTTGCTGGGAAAGCTTAAGAACAAACAATTCCAACCACAGCTTCAAGTGGTGCAGATAGGGCAGCTAGCATATGGACACAGGATTTTCTTAAATTGGATCCTCGCACGTTCATCAGATCAGATCTTAATGAAGACCCACAGGACTTTTTTTATCAAATCCAAAAGTCTTTAGATGTTATGCATGTATCGGGTAAGGATACAGTAAAGCTAGCAACATATAGATTCAAAGAAGAGTCTATATTTTTGTATGAAGACTAGAAATGATCTAGGGGTATCGATTCATCTTCAGCTACTTGGAAAGAGTTTAAAGAGGCATTTATTGAAAATTACCTTCCGTTTGAGATTTGACATTCCCATGCAGATCAATTCCTAAATCTTTGCCAAGGGAATATAAGTGTGAGAGAGTACATTCTCTGATTTAACTATTTGGCTAGGTATTCTCCTAATGTAGTAGCTACTATGGATGATAGAGTTCATCAATATGTAGATAGATTGGATCCACATTCTTTTAGAGATTGTACTATTTCAACTTTGAATAAAGACATGGACATAGTAAGGATACAAGCTTTTGCTAAAAAAAAAAAAGGATTGGAGGCTAAAAAGAACACAAGAATTGGAAAGAGGGTATTCCTAGAGGGCCAGATCTATGGGGCAGTTCATGGAATCCGAAGGTAAGTTTAGGCCTTGGTTTTCTAATAGACCTTCTAGGCCATTATTTTCTTATCCTATAGCTAGTGCTTTACCATAGTTTCAAAGGTCCAAAGGCAACCAATTTGGGCAACGAACAACGGGATATCAAGAGCAAGTGAATATGAGCCAATTATGTCCTCCTTACCAGTCATGTAAACAATGTGGAAAGCTTCATTTAGGTGCATATATGTTTGGGACAAATGCTTAATTTTGGTGTGATTCGCCTGGGCATATGATGAGAGAATGCCCACAATGTTGCATGGGTGGTATGGCATGACCTACTAGATCAGCCATTGCATCATCATCATCCGTCCCTTCTTTAGGTAGAGGTGTACAGCTTATAGGTTATGGTAGAGGTACAAAAGGAGTAGCTAGCTCTAGTGGAGTTCAGAATCGTACATATGCTCTAGTAGATCGACAAAATTTAGAGGCTTCTCCAGATGTGGTTATATGTACATTCTCCATATTTTTACATAATGTATATGTATTAATTGATCCGGGTTCTACTTTATCATATGTCACTCCATTGGTTGCTGAAAAGTTCAAAAAGACATCAAATTTGCTAGTTAAGCCATTGAAGTATCTATGTCGGTTGGTGAATCTATTATAGCTATGAGAGTGTATCAGAATTGTATAATAACTATTTATTGTTGGGATACAATGGCTCTCTTAGTTGAGTTAGGAATAGTAGATTTTGATGCTATAATGGGTATGGATTGGTAGCCTTCTTGTTATGCCATAGTAGATTGCCGAACTAAGAGGGTGTATTTCCATTTTCCAAGAGAGACAGCCCTTGAATAGAGGGGTAACATTGGTGCACCAAGAGGTAAATTTATTTCATATTTTAAGGCTAAAATTATGATTTCCAAAGGTTACATATACCATCTTGTAAGAGTGAAGGATACAGATGCGGAGCCACCAACTCTTCAAACTATTCCAGTGGTAAATGAATTTCCCGATGTATTTTCTAAAGATCTTCCAAGTTTTCCACCAGAATGATAAGTTGAATTTGGTATTGATGTAACTTTAGGTAGTCAACCAATTTCAATTCCTCCATATAAAATGGTCCTGGCAGAATTATGGGAGTTGAAAGAGCAATTGAAAGGCTTTCTAAAAAAAGGATTCATAAGGCCTAGTATGTCCTCCTGAGGTACACCAGTGTTATTTGTGCGTAAAAAATATGGCCCATTGAGAATGTGTATTAACTACCGACAACAGAATAAGGTGACTATTAAGAACAAATATCCCCTTCCGAGAATTAATGACTTATTCGACCAGTTGCAAGGTGCCATGTATTTTTCAAAGATTGATTTGAGGTCATGTTAGCACCAAGTGACGGTCAAAGAGAAGGACATACCTAAGAAATCTTTTCGAATAAGATATGGTCATTACGAGTTTTTATTCACATCCTTTGGGCTAACTAATTAAACTACAACTTTTATGGATTTGATGAATAGGGTGTTCAAGCCATTCTTTGATGTGCTTCTGATAGTTTTTACAGATGATATTCTGGTTTATTCAAGATCAAAGGAGGACCATGCCATTCACTTACTACAAGTGTTACAAATTCTTCATGATCGTAAGTTATATGCAAAGTTCTCTAAATATGAGTTTTGGTTAAAATCTATGACATTTTTGGGTCATATTGTATCTGATGAAGGGATAATGGTTGATACTTAAAAGATATAAGTCATGAAGAACTGGCCAAAACCTAAAATGCCTATGGGGTTTCATATTTTCCTTGGGTTGGTAGTTATTATAGGATGTTCATTGAAGGATTTTCTTCAATTTCCGCACTTTAACAAATCTAACACACAAAGCTTCCAAGTTTCAATGGAGTGATGCATGTGAAAGAAGTTTCCAAGATCTGAAGAGTAAGTTGACTTCTATACTCGTATTGGTACTTCCAGAAGGTACAAAAGGTTATGCAGTGTTTTGTAATACTTCAAGAATTGGTTTGGGATGTGGCTTGATGTAGCATTGTAAAGTGATAGCACATGCTCAAGACAATTGTGGTCACATGAGAAAAATTATCCAACACATGATCTGGAGCTAGTAGCGGTTATATTTTCCTTAAAGATATGGCGTCACTACTTGTATGGGATTCATGTTGACATATATACTGACCACAAGAGTTTTCAATATATCTTTAATTAGAAGGACCTAAATTTGAGGCTGCGAAGATGGCTTGAGCTATTAAAAGACTATGACGTTGATATCATGTATCATCCAAAGAAAGCAAATGTGGAAAAAAATGCATTAAGTCAGAAGACTATGGCACTTTCTTAAAGACAAGGGATGACTAAAGATTTGTACCAACTAGCCAATTTGGGGGTTTGCCTTCTTAAAACTCCAGATGAAGGGCTTATTATACATAATGCAGCAGAATCTTCATTAGTAGCTGAAGTGAAAGAGAAGCAATATGCATATCCCATAATATTGCAACTTAAGGAGAATGTACAAAGTGTTATGACAAAGACATTTGAGCTAATGCAAGAGGGAGTAATTCAGTGCCAAAGTAGATTATGTGTGCCTAATGTATATGGGCTAAGAAAGAGGATTATGACAAAGGCACATCATTCAAGGTATTCCATCCTTCCAGGGTCAACTAAAATGTATCATGATTTGATAGGAATGTATTGGTGGGTGAAATGAAGAAGAACATTGCAGAATTTGTAGTCAAATGTCAAATTGTCAAAGAGTTAAAGTAGAGCACCAAAAGCCTGGGGGTTATATGCAATGTATAGATCTTCCAATCTGGAAGTGGGACATGAGCAACATGGATTTCATTACTGGTTTGCCTCGTATATCTCGAAAGTTTGATTCCATACGGATGATAGTTGATAGGCTTACCAAATCAGCACACTTCCTATCGGTTAAAACCACTTATACAGTTAAAGATTATGCCAAATTGTATATTAAAGAGATATTTCGATTACATGGAGTACCAATCTATATTATATCAGATAGGGAAGCTCAATTTACTACAAATTTTTTGAAGTATTTTTAGAGAAATTTAGGAACACAAGTTAATTTAAGTACAGCTTTCCACCCTCAAATAGATGTACAAGCAGAACGTACCATTCAAACACTTAAAGATATGCTACGAGATTGTGTATTTGACTTTAAAGGCATTTGGGATGATCATTTACCTCTCATCGAGTTTGCCTACAACAATAGCTATTATTTAAGTATCAAAATGGCACCATATGAGGATTTCTATGAAAGATAGTGTAGATCACCAATTAGATGGTTTGAAGTTGGTGAAATTGCCTTGTTTGGGCCAGATCTTGTTCATCAACCTATGGAAAAAGTTAAACTAATCCAACAACGGCTAGAGACAGCCTAAAGTCTACACAAGTCATGCAGATGTTATAAGAAGAGAGATAGAGTTTGCTATATGTGATTGGGTATTCTTCAAGGTGTCACCAATGAAGGGGGTGATGAAATTTGGTAAGAAAGGAAAACTAAGTCCACGTTATATAGGCCCATATAAAATTACTCAGAGGTTTGGCCAAGTCACTTAAATTAGAGCTACCCCAAGATATCTCAACAGTTTATCCAGTATTTCATATCTCAATGCTTCAAAAGTGCATCGGAGATCCGTCTCATATTACTCTAACTGAAGATGTATAAGTTATGGAAGATCTCACCTCTGAAGACATATTTATTGCTATTCTAGATCAAAAAGCTAAGAAGTTGAGGAATAAGGAAATATCTTCAATAAAAGTGGTTTGGAGAAACGAACAAGTAGATGAGATAACATGGGAAGCTAAAGAAGACATGAAATCTAAGTACCCCCATTTGTTCAAATACGAAGAAAAAGTCCAAGATGCTGAATTGGAGTAATAACAAGTAAGTATAATATATAAGTACTATATGATAATAGGGATATTTAACTTAGGCTTAAACTTGTTTTGGTTTGATAGTTACTAACATTTGAGGACGAATGTTTATAAGGAGGGAGGATGTGACACCCCCTATGTTGCATATACTTTTTCTATTTATATGTTAATTGGAATAGCCTTGTAATAGGTAATGGATGAGATTTGTTACGCAAATATTAATGGTGTAGATGGAATTTTAGACACTGCTCCTTCCTTTTTATGTGATGCGATCAAGTTAATATAGATAAAACTATTTAACTTGAAATTGTAAGTCGGTATTTGAATCTAAAGTTTAAAGTGACCAGGTGTGCATAAGTTGTAAATTAGATTAAGGTGATTAGGAGCTGGAAATGGAATGAAATATTGAGGTGCTTTCTTGAATTAACTAAGCTAGTAGGTGAGTCACCTACTTGGGTTATATGAGCCAAGTTAATGGACCAAGTCCATGAATCAGATTTGGGCCTTTATTAGTATACTTATTTGGGCCCAAATTAAGTACAAGAAGAAGGGAAATGGAGAAAAGGCCCAATACTCAAATATGCCAAGGCCCAAATTTAATTGAGCCCAACTAAGAAATTAAGAAAGTAGGTGCATCATCTACTTTGACTTTTTGAGCTGCTTGAACTCCTTAAGTAGGTACATCACCTACTTGGACCAATATGATTAAATTTGTGGTCCAAAATCAGCTAAGTGGATGGCCAAAATTAGGGACTTTATAAGGACATATTTCTGGTCATTTTCCCTCATTCTTACGTCACAAAACAGGGTTACTTCACAAATTCTCTCTACTTTCTTTTAAACAACAAGTAGCAGCCCTATTTTCCTTTCTAGGGTTCTTGAAGAAGCCCCAACCTTTACAAGACAAGGTAACTGAAAATACTTATGGTTTGTCTTAATTATCTCCAGTAAGATAAGGAAAACATGATATAAGTGATTAATTATTAATTCATGGAAGAATATGGAAAAGGCTACTTGTTCACTTTTTCTTTGTAATTAAGAGATTTCTTTTTCTTCTTTGGTTTAAATTGTGAAGGAAAATTGAAGTTCTTGAGGAGTTCAAATTAAAAAAAATAAGTTGCAGAATTAAGGTAAGGTGACTACCCATTTTGTACCCCTTATGTATGATTTTAAAAAAGAATTATGGATGTGTAGTTATTGCGAATGCAAGGGATGATGAGTTTAATAATTGATTGCTATAATAAAAGGGATTTGGGACTATTTTGTGGATTGTTTTATATGTATATGTTATGGGCTACCAAGTTGATATTGGGGAAAGGTGTGACTAGTTTGAATTAAAATATAAAAGAAAGGTGTGTCGGTGCACCACTGAACTAATTATTGCATGTGTTTACTGCCTAATCTGTTTTGCGTATTATTTGGAGGGTGTGATGAAGCTGAGGCATTTCAGTGAATCATATAAGAGCATATATGGTATGTGGGTGTAATTTAGAGGAGTAAAGGGTTAAAATAACATCCTTGATTGATAAATTAAGTGCTTACTTCCCGATTACTGTTTTGGTGAAGTTCAGTAGACCAAATATGTTGATTAGTTGATAATACTAGTTTACTATATATTCTATTGTAGATAAGTAAACTAAAAGGTGGGAAGTCAAGTTGGGTTAATTTCGGCGTTATAAATCTAGGTATGTAAGGCATACTCAATTTTGCCCTCTTTAGCATGAAATCGGACATTTTTTCCTTCAAGTAAGCTTCCAATGTTATCCTATAACAAGTGATATATAATAGCAGCACATTACATTCGATGTAAACAATGATCTTTTTCCCACTCTCTAATGTGTTAAAACACCTCAATACATGTATATTATTAAACCTGCACATCTATTTTCACTAGAAAATTTCTGAAGTTCTCCATTTACTCAAATTAGACCCATGTATATTTTCAGCTCCTAAACACTTCATTATTTGTGCCAACAACTCCCTACCTAATTGTTTCTGCATTAAGTGACCATTTACATGTCTCTTATTGGTAGATTATTGTTTCAAGGTACCATAATGATCTGACCACCAAAATAACAATCTCAAAGGCTAAATAAACTAAGTAACGTAAATCTGTAAAATGAGTGGCAGCTCAGGGCATAAGCCTAGCATGGGACTATCTCGATACCTTTATCTGTGGGTGGCTATTACGTCCCTATGCACACACAAGTGTACGTGATCGTACAAGTAGTATCAAGACTTAGACAGTCAGATATCATTCCCACGAAGACTAATAAACTAGAAACTTAATCAACCTTTATTTTAAGACAATTAGGTATTAAGTGCTTGAGAGTATCAAAATGATGTTTTATTTATGAATAAAAATGTAAATTATTAAACAGTTAATAACTAGTGGTGACTAGATCAAAGCAAGCAATGGTTGTAATCAATAATGATGAGGATTCCAGGGTTGAGGTGTTTCGAACAATCATACAATTCTTTATTCTTATCACAGTCTAATTAGTTATCGAGTTGTTGATTCACAATGGTTATGCCACGATATGTGTCTCCCGACCATAAATCTTCTATCTATTGAACATTACAGCTACAACTCCCACAGAGATACAATAATTATTCAAGATTCATAAAGTTATCTTTTTGCCATTGAACCAAGAAAGGCTTCTAGATAAATCCCTATCCTAGATACTAATTCAAACCCTTTATTTTATAAAAGGATAAGAACCTTGCTCCTTAATTTCTTCGTTCTATCCTACGATTCTCCTCCCGGATGCATATATAAATATAGATTTATTCTAATGGTTGCCACTAATCAAAATAGTAAGCTCAAGAAATTAAGAATAACCCAGATGATAATCCAAAAAGAAACTATGAATAAGAATATAAAAGAGTAAGCATGCTCTTGGCCTCAACCCCAGAATAAGGGTGTTTAGCGACTCATGATTGAATTCAACATCCAAAATAAGTAATTAAGCATACCCAAAAATAATTCTTGAAGTAAAGAGTCAAAATAAATATTAAACCATAAAACAAAAAATTTTGCATTTTTTCACCGCTGCTATGCTTGCCCAAAAATTCCTTGGAATTGTGTTCACGTGTTCCTTTTATACTTAAGAAAATTTCACCAGATTTGCAGTCATGACGCGATGCGTCGCTAATCGCATTGAACAAACCAATGCATTGCGTCAACATCACTTTGTCACATTGGAATTCATCATTGAAAATCAAGCTAAGTCAATTTCTTCAGCACATGATATGACGCACTGACATCGCATCATGTCACTAGAACTTGCTCCTCAGAAATTGGCCAAGTGTTAAAACTTTAGGCATTGATGTGATACATTGACATCGCGTCGATGCACTGGAACCTTTTCTTGAAATTTCTTCTAAGGCACAAAAATCACACATTGAAGTGACGCGTTGACATCGCGTCGTTGCACTGGAAGTTGTTTTTCAATTTTTCGCAAAGGCATAATTTATTACCAGTTGACGCGACACGTTGAGATTGTGTCGTGTCACTGGTATTTTTCTCTAGTTTTTTTCTTTCTTCTTATAATTCCTCTAGATGTTTTAGCCTTCAATCCACATGGTCTTTCGCCTTTTCATGATATGTATCCCATTTCCTTCTAAATCCATGAAGAATTAACCCTGTATCTCTAATCACATCGATTATCCACAAAACATAATTTAACTCACAGTTCAATATATTTAGCACACTTTTTATTCTCAAAACAAGTCCAAATATGGGTTAATAGAGGTGTTTGGACCAATAAATAAACCCAAGATCACCTCCCCACACTTAAAACCTTGTTCGTCCTCGAACAACTTCAAGCAACCCAAACATCAAACTTTTTAATCACAACCTAAGAATCATGCTAGTGTTGGGAAAATGCACCTTTATTTCACACTTCATTGTCCCTACAGTGTCATTTAATTTGTTGGAAAACTTAATATAAGCACAAAATCAAGAATTCCATAAGTAATCTGGACTTTTATCCGCATGCACCCTCGTAACAAGAAAGTTTTCACTATATCACTCATAATTTAACAAACTTAATCAGGAGGGGAATATTAAAATTCAATCACCTCCTCTCAACAAAGAATTCATACATAATAGAAGATGAACCATAGGGTTGCCCCTAGTGTATTACTCCACTAATAGTTGAATGTTGAAACATAGGATCAAATAGGTCTTTTTATGGTTGTAATGCAGACTGAGAGACGGGTAGGAAATCTTTTGGAAATAATGACTAATCACCCTAAGAAATTTAATACATAACCACCTTTAATTAAAATCACATTTAGTCAACCACACTTTCTACCTCATTATCCTTACACATCTATTATTTCACCCAGATCTTTCAAAGCACACTAATGTCACTTTGGCAGGAGTATTTTCTTTTACATTTCAGCTTTTCTTCACATCCCAATTCTCATTACGCACCCCTATAATAGCCACCCTCCACCTAAGCAAATTTTCTTAATTGAGGTGCACATTGCCTTAATGGACCAGGGCCAAAACAGGTTCATTGTAATACAATAATCAGGTAACAATAACTCAAATTTTCATCACAAATTATTTTCTAACTCCTAAGCGACAACTTTAAGTGCGCCAATAACTTCTCTTAAAGCTTCTCTTTAACCCTTTTCTATTCTTTGTACTTCAAATTCCCCCTTATTTCATTATCAAAGTGCTTAGGAAATATGGATCAAATTAAAGTCTTATCAAAAAAAAGGATTCCACTACATATGAGGCTACCAAAGAAATCAGGTTACAGGCTCAACAGGGCTGACTATGAATATGCATAAGGGTAGGCTATAGTCCTTAAAATTTAGTTAACAAAGAATTGTCTAAATCACTTCCTACTCCCAACACCCTATATTTCACTTTGTAAACAGACCGGGCAAGTTCTAGTCATCCCCATGCATGCAGAATATAAACAATTTCTCACACACTCGGTGCATGCTAAGAATCAAGTTGAATCCTTAAGGTTTCCGATTTTTGTACATTATCAAATTCAATATTAAACCAATAAAATCATCTACACCTGTTGAGATTTCACATTTAAAAACAAAAAAAAATTCCCAACACTAACATTTCTCAAAGGTTGCAATCGGGATCTTACTACCTTTTCATCTTCTAACAACGCATTCCCCTTAAGACGATCGTCATCCATCAATCATAGGGGAAGGCACCTCTATTAACGATTGCATAAAGTAATTTGCCAAAGAGGGCAGATATAATAACTGTAATCTGAAATTGTACCAAAAAGGGTAAAAATAAAATACCTGTAATTTGAAATTGCACCAAATAATTCTTGCCAAAAATAAACTAACAAAAATAATTCTTGCCAAAAAGGGAAATACTTGTCAACTTACAAATATCCAAAAACACAAAACGAATAAAAATTATATGTTCATCCAACCAGGCCACCACAACATATTTAAATAAAAGAGATGAAGAAGATGAAGACCGACCACTCCATACTTAGGTCGAGCACTGTCCCAGTGCTAGCAAAAGTTGCTACAAAAATAACAATGCACTCAGGTACTCAGACTTCCCTTTTCTATTTCATAAGTCCATGGTCTGTTATCCAATATTACTCTTTTAACATAGATTAATCTTAAGAAAGTGACAAAGAAAATCTTATCATTATGACTACTTTCAATTCATTTAAACAGAAACTACCTTAACTCAACCCCACACTTAATTTCTATCATGTAGTGAATAAACAAATCCTAATTTATTGATAGTGAATCAACAAAACACATCAATTAAGTAATTATTTACCCACATGAACACATGAACAATGCGTCAAACCAATCAAAAGACTATCACCATCACCTCCTAACATTCCCACGAAATTTTAACAACTACTATTTAGAGTAAATTCAATTTAGTGAAACAAAATCCCTTGGAATTGAAATTTCAAATTAACTACGTTTCCAATCACACAAGTTAGATCAATATTTAAGCACATTTAATTCTCAAAATTTAAAGTCAATGTGTCATGAGAATTTACCTTGTCTTTGTTAAGAAAAGAGTTTGAAGTTGAGACCTTGTGAAATTTTTGACAACTTTTGACTAAGGATCGACTTAGGCTTTGGGGAAAAAGGGGAGGCGTGCAGCTAAGGTTAGGTAAGGGGAGTGAAAATGTTTAAGTATGGTATTTATAGATGTGATGCAGTAATAAGGATCGTTGTAACGCGTTGTATATTGCATTGAATAATAAATGCAACGCATCAAATTCGTGTCAATTCTCTGGAAATATCTTTTAAAAAAATTTTTAAGTGTGGAATTTATGCCAATCGATGCAACGCACCAAGATCGCGTTGATCTTCTGGAAATTGCATCCAAAAAATTTTCCAAGGCCAAATTTCTTAGATTTTAAGTATGTATTCTTACCCCTTACCTTTTTCACAACTCATTAGCTATTTTAATTACTCAATGGCCCATGTTCACCATCTTCTTTATCCATACCTAATTTCTCATTCCAGCACATCAATAAAAAATAATAAAATTATGTAATCAAAAGTGGGTTGCCTCCCATCAAGCGCCTTATTTTCGGTCATGGCATGACTCATCTTTTTTTTATGTATTTTTATTTTTGTTCTTCATCAACTAAAAATTTAAATTACCTATGTGGGTTGCCTTCCACATAATGCCTTATTTTACGTTGTGGGATGACTTAGCTCAGCATCACACATCAGCAAAAGGGATAGAT
The DNA here is from genome assembly GCF_002878395.1 of Capsicum annuum. Classification (NCBI taxonomy): domain Eukaryota; kingdom Viridiplantae; phylum Streptophyta; class Magnoliopsida; order Solanales; family Solanaceae; genus Capsicum; species Capsicum annuum. The sequence goes on along the minus strand of NC_061113.1, from coordinate 113,539,928 downwards.
TCCTAATGCTTATCTTGATGATCCGCCCAATAATGCTTTACATGATGTCCATTCACAAGGAACTTATCCGTCTTCTCTCTATTCCACAACTCCACAGCTCCATGAGGTGTCCTATGCACCACCTCAAAAGGTCCAAACCATTTCAACCGCAATTTTCCCAGAAACAACTTAAGTCATGAATTGAACAACAAAATAAGTTATCCGGGTTCAAATACTCTTTATTGAATTTGCTTATAATGCCATCTTTTGGCCTTCTCCTTGTATAGTTTGGCATATTAGTAAGCATAAAGTCTAAATTCCTCAAGCTCGTTCAGCTATAATAACCTTTTCTCCCCCGCGACAGTCATCTCAAAGTTCAGCTTCTTTACCCTCAAATATGCTTAGTGTTCCAACTCCACAAGAAGATGACATGCTTTACCATACACCAAGTGATATGGAAATGTCCTAATGGGCGTCTTGTAAGTTGTTCGATAAGCCCAAAGTGCATCGTCTAGCTTTCTTGCCCAATCTTTTCTCTACCCATCCACTAGTTTGGGGATGATATATATTGGGAACCTTGTGCCTGACACCATATTTAGCAAAAAAAATTTTGAACCAGATGTTAATGAAGTGCGTACCTCCATCACTAATGATTGCTCTTGGTGTACCAAATCTAGAAAATATGTTCCTCTTCACAAATTTTAGCACAACTCTTGCATCATTTGTCAGACTCACCATAGCTTCCACCCATTTAGAGACATAGTCAACCGCTACTAAAATGTACAGATTACCTTTTGAAGGTTGGAATAGACCTATGAAATTGATTCCCCAAAAATCAAAGACTTCGACTTCTAAAATATTATTGAGGGGCATCTCATGATGCCTAGATATGGTACCCAACCTTTGACATTGATCAAAATTCTTTACTAAAGCCACTACATCTCTAAACAAAGTAGGCCAAAAATAAACTGATTACAACACTTTTCTTGTAGTTCTCTCACCCCCATGATGTCCACCATATGAAGATGGGTGCCAATCCTATAACACATTTGAAAATTTAGCCTCTAGGATACACCTATGAATAACTCCATCTCGACCATGCTTGTAAAAGGTACGGTTCATCCCAAATGTAGGCACGAAAATCATGAAGTAATTTCTTCCTTTGTTGTGTGGTGGCCTCGGGAGGGAACAACTCACAAGCTATCAAGTTTACAATATCAGCGTACCATGGAAACTTAACTGCATCTAACGATAACAACTTTTCATCAGGAAACTCTTCCTTAATACTGAGTAAGTCAACCACAATATGGTCTCGATTTTCCAGCCGTGACAAGTGATCAGCAACTTAATTTTGAGCTCCCTTTCTATCTCACACTTCGAGATTGAATTCTTGTAGTAATAGAATCCACCTAATCAGTCTTGGCTTTTTATGCGTTTTGTTCATAAGATACTTAATGAAAGCATTGTCAATATGAATAAATACCTTAGTACCAACTAAGTAAGATCTAAACTTGTCGAATGCATACACCACTGCTAACATTTCTTTCTCTGTAATTGTGTAGTTAACTTGAGCATCATTTAATACTTTGCTAGTATAGTTGATAGAGTGAAATACTTTATCTCTTCTATTACCCAAAAATACTCCCACAGTAATGTCATTAGCATCACACATCATCTCAAAAGGTAACTCTGAATCTGGTGCAATCAGAATAGGTGCTTCAGTAAACTTCTTCTTAAGATTTTTAAAAGCTTTATGGAAATCTATACAAAACTTGAACTTGACTTCTTTCTCTAACAATTTGCATATGGGGCTTGGAATATTTGAGAAATCTTGAATGAATCATCTATAGAACCCTACATGTCCCAGAAAGCTCTGCACTCATTTGACTATCACTAGATGAGGCAACTTTTCAATCACTTCAACCTTCGCCTTGTCCACTTCAAGTCCTTTGCATGACACTTTTTGGCCTGGTACAATTCCTTTCTTAACCATAAAGTGGCACTTCTCCCAATTCAACAACAAGTTTGTTTCTTCACATCGCGCTAGGACTCTATCAAGATTTTGCAGGCACTTTTCAAAAGAATTACCATACACAGATAAATCATCCATGAATACCTCCACAAATTATTCCACCATGTTTGAGAATATCGCTATCATATATTTCTGGAATATAGCAGGTACATTCCATAGACCGAAAGGCATACATCTGAATGCATATGTACCATATGGATAAGTGAAAGTGGTCTTTTCTTGGTCTTTCGATGCTATGCTTATCTGATTTTATTCAAAATACCCATCCAAAAAATAATAATACTCTTGCCCCACCAATCTATCCAACATTTTGTCAATGAAGGGAATTGGATAGTGATCTTTACAAGTTTCTTCGTTCAATATTCGATAATCAATACGGATCCTCTAATTGGTCACTGTACGTGTGGGAATCAACCCATTATCATCATTGGTCACTACAGTCATTCCTCCTTTCTTTGGTACACAGTGCTCCAGACTAACCCATTTACTATTTGAAATTAGATAGACAATACCACTATCTAGCCACTTGATCACTTCTTTTCTGACCACCTCCTTCATCACTGGATTCAACCTTTATTGTTACTGCACTTTAGGTCTGTAACCCTCTTCCATGTAAATATTGTGCATGTAAAATACTGGATTGATTCCTATAATATCGGACATCTGCCAACCAATCGCCTTCCTTTTCCTCTTTAGAACTGCTATAGCTTTCTTTACCTGTACATCTAATAATCCTGCACACAAAATAACCGGCAAAGTATCTTGATCACCAAGAAAAACATATTATGAATAAGGATAAAGAACCTTAAGCTCCAAGTTAATAGCTTCTTCAACTAAAGTCCTGGGTAAGGGGCCAAGTTTCCTATTCAAAGACTCAAACGACACTTTCTTCGTCTCAACCACTGCCAAATTCATAACATAGACCAATTCCAATGCTTCCACATTGCCATACAGATCATGACCCATCAAAGCTATCTCTAATGGATTATCAGACAACAACAACTGCCAATTCGAAGCAAGATCAATAACCGATATAGAATAAAACTCCTCATATATGGATGGTAGTTTCAATGCCTTGTACACATTAAAAACTTCCACTCTATCGTGTGCTCGCATTGTCATTTTTATAGTTGCATCAATAAGTAACTATCCTATTGCTAAGAAGTATCGTCCCAAAATAAATGGAATGACTGAATTAGTATCAAAATCAAGACCATAAAATCCATCAGGAAAATAAAAGATCCAACTTGCACCAACACATTCTTAATAATGCCATCTGGCCTAGCAAGGGACCTATCTGCCAATTGCAATATAATAGTCGTGGTTTGGGACTACCCAGACCCATCTTTTGGTACCATAATATGGGCATGAGATTTATGCTATCACCCAAGTCACTAATCCACGTGCACAAATAGTTTATCCAAAGGTAATATGCAAGGTGAAATTGCCTGGATCCTTCAACTTCGTGGATAGTTTATATTGAGTTTTAGACGTACACTCTTGAGTAAGGTAGACTATATCATATTAGGTCAACCTATTCTTATTGGCAATAATATCCTTCAAGTTTTTCACATATTTTGGCACACACTACAAAATGTGAACAAGAGGGAAGTTTACTTAAACCTGCTTCAAAAGATTTAGAAACTTCTTATAACTAGCTTCTTCTTAATGCTTCCTTGCCCTTTGAGGAAAGTGTAAGGTGATAGTGTTCTTCTCCAAAAGAATTTCATCACTTGCCTCTTTTTCAGTGACCTCCAACTCTGCCTTATCTTTCAAACTATCATCTGTAACTACAGAATTATCCTGCTCCTGAATTGTCTTTTTATTTTGTATCCCACTTCTTGTTGTAACCGCATTCACCTTTGAATTACCCTCAGTATTGCTAAGAAATTCTCCTTGTGGCCTTGTATTCTGTGTTCATGTAATTTGACCCAACTGCAACTCTAAATTCTTGTAAGCAATTGTTGACTCTTTAACTCACCTACAAACTGTGCCTGTTGAGTCTTTATGCCTGCCACAAACTATGCTTGTTGAGCCATGAACTGCTAAATCAACTCCTCTAAATTGCTATTCTGAGCAGTCGCCTAATTATTCTGAGCCTGCTACGAATTTGATTGCACTGGTCCTTTATACTGATTTGCTTTTTGTGCCTGATTTACACCCCATCAGAAATTAGGATGGTTCCTCCAGTTTGGATTATACCTATTGCCAAAATTCTGTTGACCCTGACAATTAGCATTCCCTGCGTAGTTGAATTAATATGGATTAACAGAACATGCATCTTATTTATGCTCACCACTTTCACAAACTTCACACCACGAATATACCTATTAAACTATATTTGTTGTGGCTATTAGTTGTGTTGCACCCAACTTTAAATTGTTCAGATGAGTAGTCATATGATTTTGCATTGCTACAATCTATGCCTGTATTGTAGTAAATTGATCAACCTCCAATACGCCGATAACCTTCTTTTGAGTGCTCCTTGAGTCTGCATGCCAATCACGATTCCCTTGTGTGATTCGATTCAGCAATGTATACAATTCTTCATAAGTTTTGTCCAACGCTTGGCCTCCTCCTGTTGAATCCAAGAGAATATTCTTATTAGACTCAAGACCTTCTATAAATGTGTGAACCAAGAGATCATTATATTGGTGATGACAAGGACAATTTCTAAACTTGCCTTTAAATCTCTCCCAAGCTTGTTAGAGATTTTCTCCATCTTTTTATCTAAAATTTAAGATGTCACTCCTCAATCCTGCAGTTTTCTGGGATGGAAAGAATCAAATAAGGAACATCCAAGCACAATCTTACCATGAAGTGATGAAGTGTGGTGGTTCATCATGTAACCACCTCTTTGCTTCCCCAATTAGAGAAAAAGTGAAGAGTGTCAATCTGACGTAATCAGAATTCATATCTTCAAGAATATATGTATCACTTATTTCCAGGAAGTTCTGTATGTGCTGCTGCGGATCCTCGTGTGAAAGTCCATGAAAGTGCCTAGCAGAATTCAATAATTGCACCATATTTTGTTTTAATTCCCACCGACCTCCTGGTTTAGGCTTCCTAATGTTGTTAGTTACATGGTGTGTAAGTGGGATTTCTACCTCACGAATAAGTCTTGCAGCTGGTTGAACAAGAACAACTAGAACAACCGGAGCTGGAACATTTCAAGCATTTGGATCAGCAACAATTGGATCTCGTATTTAATCCATCTGTCCCTATTAAATGTAATATTGAGCTCTTCGCCTCTGATGAAAAATTACTTTCGATTCTACAAAGGGCTCAACCAACTCTTTATCCCTAGCCAGTCCAATGTTCACCTAAACTTGCAAGAATTTAGCGGCTAAGATCAAGTTGTTTACACTTAAACTTATTATAAAAAAAAATTAAGCAATTTACTAATTATACTAGTCCCATACAACGGCGCCAAAAACTTGTTGTGTCCCTATGCACAAGCAAGTGTACATGATCGTAAAAGTAGTATCAAGACTTAGATAATTAGATATCATTCCCACGAGGGCTAATAAACTAGAAACTTAATCAACCTTTTGTTTAATACAATTAGGTATTAAGTTCTTGAGAGTATCAAGATGATGTTGAATATATGAATAAAAATGTAAATTATTAAATAGTGAATAACCAGTGGTTACTAGAGCAAAGCAAGCAATGGTTGTAATCAATAACAATGAGAATTCCAGTTTTGAGGCATTTCGAACAATCATACAAATCTTTATTCTTATCACAGTCTAATTGGTTATCGGATTGTTGATTCACAAGGGTTATGCCACAATCTAGGACTCCTAACCTCAAATCTTCTACCTATTGAACATTGTATCTACAACTCCCGCAGAGATACAACAATTCATCTAGATTCATAAAGTTATCTTCTTGCAATTGAACCAAGCATGGCTTCTAGATACATTCCTATCCTAGATGCTAATTCAAACCCTTATTTTATAAAAGGATAAGAACCTTGCTCCTTAATTTCCTCGTTCTATCCTACGATTCTCCTCTCGGATGCACATAGAAATATAGATTTATTCTAATGGTTTCCACTCATAAAAATAGTAAGCTCAAGAAATTAAGAACAACCTAGATAATAAACCAAAAAGAAACTATGAGTAAGAATAAAAAAATTTAATCATGTTCTTGGCCTCAACCCCTTAATAATGGCGTTTAGCCACTAATGTTTGAATTCAACATCCAAAATAAGTAATTAACCATACCCAAAAATAATTCTTGAAGTAAAGAAGTTTAAAAAAAATATTAAGAACCCTAAAAGAAAGAATTTTACATTTTTTCGCTGCTGCTATGCTTGCCCAAAAAGTCCTTGGAAATTTGGTCACGTATTTCCTTGGAAATTTGGTCACGTATTCTTTTTATACTTAAAAAAATTCACCTGATCTACAGTTATGACACGACGCGTCGCTAATCGCATTGAACCAACCAACGCATCGCGTCAACATCATGTTGCCACACTGGAATTCATCTTTGAAAGTCAAGCAAAGATGATTTCTTCACCACATGGTGTGACGCATTAACATCACGTCGTGTTACTGGAACTTGCTCCTCAAAATTTGGCTAAGTGTCAAAACTTTAGGCATCAACGCGACGTGTTAACATTGCATCGATCTACTAAAACTTTACCTTGAAATTCTTCTAAACCATAAACACACATCGACACAATGCATTGACATCACGTCATTGCACTGGAAGTTGTTCTTTAATTTTTTGCTAAGGCATAATATATTATCAGTTGATGCGACACGTTGAGATTGCATTATATCACTAGTATTTTTCTCCAGTTTCTTTCTTGTCAGTCCTCCAAATGCTTTATCCTTCAATCCATATGGTCTTTCGCCTTTTTATGATATGTAGCCCATTTTCTTCTAAATCTATGAAAAATTAACCCTATATCTCTAATCACATCGGTTATACTAGAAACATGATTTAACTCACAGTTCAATATATTTAGCACACTTTTTATTCTCAAAACAAGACCAAATATGGGTTAATAGAGGTGTTTGGACATATAAATATGACAAATATTAGTGGCAGCTCAGGGGCATAAGCCTAGCATGGGCCGATCCCAATGTTCTTATGTGGGTGGCATCTCAAGGGCGTAAGCCTAGCATGGGCCGATCCTAATTTATATATTTATCACTGATCAGCTGGTTATTTGGATTATATGGCTTACAAAGATTATGAAGTAAGAAAGGTAAGAAAAATAAAGAAAAGAATGTAATGTACGTTGTCCCACAAGTATATATAAAGGTGGTCTACTAGTACTACTTATACACTTGTATCTGATTTCTATTGAGCTCTTGTATCATGTGTTGTTACCTTCAGCCTTACATATTCAGTACATATCTTTTTACTGACATCCCTTATGGGGGACCTATATTTCATGCTATAGGCCCAGGTGCTTCAGCTAATACACTTCGCGAGTACGAGCACAAGATATTCAGTGTCCATCGATGAGCTCCAAGTTGATTTAGGGATTTTCGAGTCTGTTGCATATTTTTTGGTATTGTACAATAGTCAAGAGTAGGACGGGGGTTTTTTCCTGACCCTAACTGAGTCTATCTATCTTTTAGAGGCTTTGTAGACTAATGTAAATTTAAACATGGTAGTGTCTTGTCTTTTAGATGTGGTAGCCCCAACAGCCAAGTGTTATATATATAATTTTTTGCTTGCCTATGTAGTTATTCTCATCGATTCATAATATCATGTTTTATAGAACCTTTTGATGTCATAATTACATACATGAGAAGTACAAGGCTATGGATTGGTTCTCTCGGGCCTTTACGGCTCCGGGTGCCTATCCGCCCCAATAGGATTTGAGGCGTGACACAACTTTACTTGGAGGATTCCATTGTACCCCCCACAAGGATATTTATTAAACCAAACCATTCTATTTAACCATTCCAAACCATTTAGTGTTCCATTACCAAGTTCAAACCATGCAGTAGTTCCATTAAAAATCCAGCAATGTTGTGAAAACATTCTCATAGACATTTTATCATACATATTGGGGGAATAATATTTCCAATACCAAAACCAATTAGCATATAACCATTCCCAAGCAACCAATTAACCAAAACCACCATTAATGTATATTTTGTGGAACTAACACTAATGAAAGAATACATTCCTTATACATAAGGATTCCGAAGAGTAACTTGACTCTTGAGCCCTTTGAAGAAGACTTGTAGAAACCCTAGCCTCCAATCTTCAAGAGAGAGTTTAAGAGAGTATTTAGAATGTTTCTATTCTTTAACAAGTGTTATCCAAGGCCACCAAGGGTTATATTACATGGGTACATAAGGATTTTAGGGTGGGAAATGTCTAAGCTACCCTCACTAAAAGTTGCAAACCAACCCCTAGAAGGGTACGACCCAACCCCCTAACTCATATCCTAGGGTACGAGTGGTACGCTAATTCATACCCTAGAACTTACCAAGACCCACCACATTAGTCTTAATATGACTACAATAAACTAACTCATACCATAGGGTACAAGTGGTACCCCAAACCATACCAACAACTAGTACCTTGGATAGTTTTACAAGACCACTCCAAAGGCGTGATACGACTTAGCACCATATCCTTCGTATCCACCAATACAACTTGTATGATGTTGAGTCATATCTTGGATAGAACCCAAACCAAACACACTACCTGGTATACGAGTGAGCCACCCTCAAACTATATCTAAGGGTACGATTGGTACCCTTGAGTCTTACTATGTCTAAGAAGTCCAAGACACTTGAAAGTTTGCAAGGGTCCAAAAGTTTGAGTGTTTCATTGTAACACCCCAAAATCGGGTCTCGAGACGTCACACGGTGCTTAGGGTCACAAGTGATCCCAAGCTAACCCTTCTACTGGCACATCTCATAAGCAACTGAATAAGAAGTACAAATATATATGCAAATCTGCGGAAAATAACTCTTTTTGAATTTGATCAATACAATACTAAAGTTACAAGATTTCAATTTTGCCTTTACAACCATAACTGAAACGAAATGCATCAACTTCTACTGACTGTCTATGAAGCCTCTACAAGTACTGACTGTAGGTAGCTGGGTCATGAATCCCGACTAAACCAACTCAATATGACTGAATAAAGAAAATACAACATTCTTAATTCTGCATAACTGACTCAAGCCCCTGAATCAAAAGGACTCATCACCTGCTGACTGGATGCCGCTAACTGACTGGATCTGAAGGTGCACGCTATACCTTGTACCTACATTATGAGAAAATGTAGCCCACACACGGGTGTGTGGGGGGGTCAGTACCATGGAAGTGTACCGAGAATATGGGGGTGAAATGCATATATAAAATAATTTCTTCATATCATCACAGTTTATAAAATTATGCATGCTGATATAAATGACTTACTTAGCTAGAATTAAAATCATCATAATCATAAGAGAGTAAAATAAATTAGCTGAAACATATGAGTCATCATAATAAATCTCAATTCACTTCTATCTCGATTCCAAGTTACCAAAGTAATCAAATCTCATAACGATTCTCTTTTGAATATATGTTCATTAAATCTTTCGAAAACAATGACTTTCTCAAACTCAGTCTTTCAAACAAATATGTTTTCATATCAGATAGAAGAATAAGACTTTTCATATTAGATAGGAGAATACACACACACACATTGGGAGTCTCTTATAATCGACATAAACCATGTGAGCTACATGGAGTCCAATGTCCAACCCACATTTGGGAGAGCTGTCCTATCCTTGCCATCAGAGTAGGACCTTAATCATTCATTCACTAGTGATCACTATATCATTCAACCTTAGGCTCACATCCTATAGGGGCACGTAGTTTTAGGGAAGTACCAATCACAGCTATACTTCCCACTCAGTCCTAAAGACTACTCCTGATCTTAGCTCTGATCATTTCACAAGAAAATTCACAATAGCACAATTCAACAATTCATAACGGTAGCCATCATACTACCCCTTTTTCATAATCAATCAAAATGTGGATTTCTTTTCTCATTCGAGTTCAAAACAACTCTTTCAAGACCAAAAGGTCAAATCATTCTCATCTCAAGGTGTATATAACACATAACTTCTTAAAAATTCATAATCTCGAATAGGGGGTTCAAAATCCATAATTCAACACTTGAGCAAAACATTTCAAGATTTATACTTTATGAAGCAACATGTATAATTCATACCAAAATCTGGAAATTTAACTTAAATCATGAATATTCACATTAAGCTCATGAAATTCATCTTTAAAACATCAAAATATCATAGTTTATTCAACAAGAATATTTCCATCTCAAATTCACAAGTAAAGCATGTAAAATCATGTGTCTTCATAAAATAATATAAATTTTGGGCACAAGAACGAAAGGATCTTGTTGATACCCCCACATACCTCTATAGTAACAAAATTGTTGAAAGATTGAACCTTCAAATCTTGATTGTGCAAACCTAATTGTTTTTCTCTTATTGTGATCTTGAATGATGTGCTTAGACTGATAATAGAGTTATGATGTGTTTAGGAGCAGTTAAATTCATAGGGTTATGTTTAGGGATGTGTAAGGAATGTTAAAAGGCTTAGTTATCCTCGAAATAACTCAAAAACGTATTGTTTTCATTGTTGAAACCCTAAGTGTGCATCGCACACCTGATAGCATATGCTAGGGTATGCGCCGCACACCTTATCATACAAGCTAAGGTATGCGTCGCATACCTTATCGCACATCCATACTGCCTCTCACAAAAATGTGCATAACTTATCACTCGGGTATTGGATTTTTGCAAAATTGGTATCGTTGGAAAGATAATTCAATTATCTACAATTTGATAGGTATTGTATGAAAAATTCCATGTATATTAAGAGATATACACGTTTGAAGTAGACCCTTGTAGAATCGAATATCAAATGTTAGACAAATCAAATGGTCTTAGCTCAACTTGGCGCTAAATTATTTATATGAACATTTTTGAACTCAATAGCACTTCACATACTAGGATAAAGATCATGAAACTTGTATTCACATTCAATTCATTTGGATTAGAGTTTAGATGCGCAGGAATGACGGTTAGAATTCTAGCATAAAAATACGGGGTATTACACTGTCTGGACAAAAACACTTGAAAAATTGAGATTATGCGCTGAACACTTATGAAATGAGTCATGTTTAAATTATTAAATCTGAAACATGATGCTTGGATTGAACGGAATTATCTCATGAAATAGTAATACTCATGAAACTTTAGATAGTAATACTAGATGAGAAGTTGGAACTCTATAAGAGCTTATCAGCTTGCTTGTTATCTGGATTACAGGCTATAAGGACCGAATCATATTGACTGCCCATACTCAAATGGAGTATTTCTTCAGTATTTTTCTATGAAATTCTATTAACATTACAGGGCAACGGATTTGGGCCTGATCTGAACAAAACATCTGACTAAGGAATCACAACATTGATATAACTCCATAGAATGGAATATAAATATATAAACCATAAACTAGGATAGGATTTCTAGGCCACAGGCAATGCAACTTATTACTTTCAAGCTTAGCATCACTTATCAAATACTCTCTCAACTATACTATTCCCCTTAAATACCATATTCATTTGATTCAACTCATAATTCTCACATGGGCACTGATAAATCTTTCTACAAGGTCTAAAGTAAACTAAGTCCTCTCGCAAATGTCAGGACTAACTCAAAAATCATAAGATACGACATGCCACTCCAAAATACTAGTCTAAACCACATGACTCAATATTCTATATCTTCTTAGAAGCATAACCTACCTTACCACTTCAATGACTAATTCAAAACTCTTGATATAGATTCACTAGAGCATATTACATACATCATCTTACACCCTAAATGACATTCAAGCCTATCATTAAAACCATATATAACTTTAAGGCAAATACCCCTGAAGGCAGACTCCATATTTTCTCTAAACCTTTATCGATAACTATTATCTTGCACTCTTCTTAAAAACATACACACAATTTCTAACTAACTAAGACATGTATCAAAGACTTGGCCTCAATCTTACTTCACACTTCAGCCTTAGATAGAAAAGCATAAATAATATTTCTTAATGAGGGTCATCAACTCTCTCACATCTAAACCATTGCTTATCCACTATTATCGCCACTATCTTAACATAGGAAGAGGTCACCAAAGGGCTAATACATAAGGTCCTGAAGCACGAAAACTACAATACATAACATTAACACTTATCTTAGGCCTGAGGAATAAAATATCAAAGGCATAGGTTCATCAAAGAAATCTAAGCTGAAACACGAGTTCATACATATCATGAGCTATTCAATATAAGACTGGGGTTCATAGATTCATGAGAGATAATTCGAATCATAGAGTGAAGCTGTTACATGCCTCCTAGAAGCTGAAAATGGGCTTGAGCATACATGATGGGTATAAGTATAGGCTTGTGGCATAGATTTATCACGCAAGTGATGGATTTGGTGTTGTAATGACTGAAATCCAAGGAATACTCTACAGTAAGAAGGGATCATTATCTCATCATAACTCATTATTGACATGTATCACAATCTAATTCTCGAAACTTAGTTTGGTTTTTCACTAACCATCTCCCCTTTAGATCAAAGATGGTATTTTAAGCATGAAGGTCTATTCCATATCCTCGAGACTAAGCCATAATTTCATAATTCTAATATCTACACAAAAATGCTAAACTCACAAGAATAAACAAATTTCAAACTTACCGACTTCATTCTTAAACAACCCATCCATATGCCATCCTTAATTCCTAGCTTCAATAATCATCATCAAAGACTTACACTCTCATTTGCAACCATACCTACATCTCTAACCACATGATCATAGCCCACCAAGATCACACTTCTATACTTATATTTTTCCCAAACCATGAGAATAAAATCATACTAAAATGACTTAACATTTTCAACCATAACTCCTTAACTTAGTTATCAGGCACATCATAAATTATCTAACTAGCCTTTCTCCACCTAGCAACTCAACATTAATACCAACCATACAATATGCAATAATCCTCGAGAAATAATGCAGCCCCATAGCATCTTGGGCACACCTCTACATCATACTTAATTACGAACACATGATCTTACACTCTTGCTTACACTATTCAAGCCTACTAGATCACCTCCATATAACTAGCATCAACAACCGAACCATCAACTATTCAAACTTAATGTCTAGTGCTAAACATGATTTACAACTTAATCTCACACACAATTCTCACTTAAAACAATAGAACACGGCATTAGGAAACACTAGTACACTAGAACCTCATAAAACTACAATTGATTATAATCATATGGCGTATCTTATTCATAATTTGTTAACACATTCTCGTTCTTCACATCATTACTATTTACCCATCTTCACACCTAAATTACTTTCATAACTCTATAAATTTCAGCTAAACTTCCTCTTGCAATCTCATGAAAGCCTAAATTAACAACACTCAACCACCAAGTACTTCCATTTAGACCTATACTTTCCTACCACAACAAATACCATCAATAACTCTTTTCATACTTCAAGTAAACAACAATCCACCTTAACTAATAATCTCCTTCTCTAACTTCACTAAACTAACAAACAAGGGTATATCACTTCATTACTAATTCAATCATAAGCAAAAATTCAGCTATACATATTCAATAAATTGCCCTTACCACCATTCTTGCCACTATACTTCTAAACCCACAAGTTCAACTAACATAAGACTTTCAACTAAAGGTTACTACTTTTGTCACTACACAGAAACCCCACTTTCAACTAACACCAGAACAACAAGATAAACAATAATTTGCTAGTGAATCGAAATAGGCCTCAAACGGCTTCACTAGATTTTGTTTTTTCACAAACACAATGATAACAAGATTACATAATACAAAAGATAGAAACTTGACACACGATATTCAATGATCTAAGAATAAACCTTACTCTGTCTTAATTGAATAACTCAAAAGAACGAGGTTATAACTTTAAATCTGAGGGACTTATTATAACACACTAGAAGTCTCCTTTCAAGCCGTTTTATGTAACTTCGAAAACTTCTGCTAGTAATTATTAGAGCATTATTAGGGAAGGAACTGGAACTTGCAGAACATGTTACTTCAAGAACATAAATAAGGAATTATAGATTATCATTATGGATTCTGAGGAAAAATTCGAAAGCACATTTGACTTAAGATTTGTGCATAATTTCTACAGACCTAATAAAACACTTTAATATTCGGGACTCAAAAGTACTGATAGGATAATTTCTAGCTCTCTTAGAGTCCCATAACTATCTATGAAGAATGAAGCTCAACTATTTCTGATACCTTGGAAATAAGGAAGAGATGGCCT